>NC_092162.1:74460619-74610619 GCF_045791955.1 Oncorhynchus clarkii lewisi
AGAAACAACCAGAGGAGGCTGGTGGGCTGAGATATCGGTGAACGGGATCATTGTAATGGAATAAATGGATCAAACACATGTTCATTCCATTACAGCCATTACAATGAGCCATTTCCTCCTGTACAGGTAGTTCCACCCACCAGCCTCCTCTGGAAGCAACAACTAAATCGTCATCGTCATAATCATGATAACTGTCATCATCACCATTATCTCCACAATCATCATTTTAATCCAGGCAAGTTAACGAAGTCATGGGAACGTATGTGGTACATAGAACACAGGGTTTAACTATCAACAGAGGACATATTTATATCATTTCACTGCTGTATCCTGTGACGAATAAATGTTGACATTTTTTAGTTAAAAAAAAACATGTACGAGTGGGAGGAGGATTCTTACCCTCCATTTGGCCTTTGCAAAGTTCTTCTCAAACTGGGCACACACTCCCTCCTTCAGGTTCTTCTCCGAGGCCCCGTTACCAGCAATCCTGACAGACAGAAACATAAACAAAATGAATGACAGAGATTCAATTAGTTTGTTGTGTGCGTGTGTGTGTGTTTGTATGTGTGTGTGTGTGTGTGTGTGTGTGTGTGTGTGTGCTCACCACTCGTGTAAGAGAGCATCTGCAGCTGTGATTCTCAGCATCTGGTCCACCTCCATCAGCCTACACACTAACTCCTTAGCTGAGAGGGGGCAGAGACCAGGAGAGAAGGGAGAGAGGAAGAGGGAGGGAGGAGAGGAGATGGGAAGGGGAGAGGGAGATAGAAGAGAGAGGGAGAGATGGAGAGGGAGAGAGAAGAGAGTGGTAGAGACGGCGGGAGAGAGAAGAGGGGGGGAGAGAGAAGAGAGACGGAGAGAGATGGAGAGACGAGAGGGGGAGAGAGAGAAGGGGGGAGAGACAAGAGATGAAGAGAAATGGAGAGACAAGAGAGCGAGAGTGAAAGAGAGAGAGAGAGAGAAGAGGTGGGAAGAGAGAGAAGGGGGAAGAGAAGATAGGGAAAGAGAAGAAAGATGGAGAGAGATGGAGAGAGAAGAACAAGGGAGAGAGAAGAGAGGGGGAGAGAGAAGAGAAGGAGAGGGGGAGAGAGAAGAGAGAGGGAGACAGAAGAGAGGGGGAGAGAGAAAAGAGAGAGAGGGAGGGGGAAAGATGAGGGGGAGAGACAAGAGATGAAGAAAGATGGAGAGAGAGAGAGAGAAAAGAGAGGGAAAGAGAAGAGAGAAGAGAGAGAGAAAGAAGAGTGAGGGGAGAGAAGAGAGGGGGAGAGAAGAGAAAAGGAGAGAAGAGAGGGAGAGAGAAGAGAGAGGAAGAGAGATGCAAAGACAGTATGTTAATGTGTACCTGCAGTAGAGCATTACCCCCCTCTAGTGGCTGGCTGTCTCTAGTGGCTGGCCATCTCTAGAAGCTGTCTCTAGTGGCTGTCTCTAGGGGCTGGCGGTCTCTAGTGGCTGTCTCTAGGGGCTGGCAGTCTCTAATGGCTGTCTCTAGTGGCTGTCTCTAGTGGCCGGCTGTCTCTAGTGGCTGTCTCTAGGGGCTGGCGGTCTCTAGTGGCTGTTTCTAGTGGCTGGCCATCTCTAGTGGCTGTCTCTAGTGACCAGCTGTCTCTAGTGGCTGGCTGTCTCTAGTGGCCAGCTGTCTCTAGTGGCCGGCTGTCTCTAGTGGCCGGCTGTCTCTAGTGGCCGGCTGTCTCTAGTGGCATGCTGTCTCTAGTGGCAGACGGTCTCTAGTGGCCGGCTGTCTCTAGTGGTATGCTGTCTCTAGTGGCCATCTCTAGTGGTATGCTGTCTCTAGTGGTTGTCTCTAGTGGCATGCTGTCTCTAGTGGCTGTCTCTAGTGGCATGCTGTCTCTAGTGGCATGCTGTCTATAGTGGCCGGCTGTCTCTAGTGGCATACAGTCTCTAGTGGCCATCTCTAGTGGCATGCTGTCTCTAGTGGCCATTTCTAGTGGCATGCTGTCTCTAGTGGCCATCTCTAGTGGCATGCTGTCTCTAGTGGCTGTCTCTAGTGGCATGCTGTCTCTAGTGGCTGTCTATAGTGAAATGCTGTCTCTATTGGCATGCTGTCTCTAGTGGCATGCTGTCTCTAGTGGCATGCTGTCTCTAGTGGCATGCTGTCTCTATTGGCATGCTGTATCTAGTGGCTGTCTCTAGTGGCATGCTGTCTCTAGTGGCCGGCTGTCTCTAGTGGCTGTCTCTAGTAGTATGCTGTCTCTAGTGGCTGTCTCTAGTAGTATGCTGTCTCTAGTGGTATGCTGTCTCTAGTGGTATGCTGTCTCTAGTGGTATGCTGTCTCTAGTGGCTGTCTCTAGTGGTATGCTGTCTCTAGTGGTTGTCTCTAGTGGTATGCTGTCTCCAGTGGTATGCTGTCTCTTGTGGCTGTCTCTAGTGGGTGTCTCTAGTGGCCGTCTCTAGTGGCATGCTGTCTCTAGTGGCCGTCTCTAATGGCCGTCTCTAGTGGTATGCTGTCTCTAGTGGTATGCTGTCTCTAGTGGTATGCTATCTCTAGTGGTAGGCTGTCTCTAGTGGTATGCTGTCTCTTGTGGCTGTCTCTAGTGGCTGTCGCTAGTGGCCGTCTCTAGTGGCATGCTGTCTCTAGTGGCTGTCTCTAGTGGTATGCTGTCTCTAGTGGTATGCTGTCTCCAGTGGCCGTCTCTAGTGGTATGCTGTCTCTATTTGCCGTCTCTAGTGGCATGCTGTCTCTAGTGGCCGGCTGTCTCTAGTGGCTGTCTCTAGTAGTATGCTGTCTCTAGTGGCTGTCTCTAGTAGTATGCTGTCTCTAGTGGTATGCTGTCTCTAGTGGTATGCTGTCTCTAGTGGTATGCTGTCTCTAGTGGCTGTCTCTAGTGGTATGCTGTCTCTAGTGGTTGTCTCTAGTGGTATGCTGTCTCCAGTGGTATGCTGTCTCTTGTGGCTGTCTCTAGTGGCTGTCTCTAGTGGCCGTCTCTAGTGGCATGCTGTCTCTAGTGGCCGTCTCTAATGGCCGTCTCTAGTGGTATGCTGTCTCTAGTGGTATGCTGTCTCTAGTGGTATGCTGTCTCTAGTGGCTGTCTCTAGTGGTATGCTGTCTCTAGTGGCTGTCTCTAGTGGTATGCTGTCTCTAGTGGTATGCTGTCTCTTGTGGCTGTCTCTAGTGGCTGTCGCTAGTGGCCGTCTCTAGTGGCATGCTGTCTCTAGTGGCTGTCTCTAGTGGTATGCTGTCTCTAGTGGTATGCTGTCTCCAGTGGCCGTCTCTAGTGGTATGCTGTCTCTATTTGCCGTCTCTAGTGGTATGCTGTCTCTAGTGGTTGTCTCTAGTGGCATGCTGTCTCTAGTGGCAGTCTCTAGTGGCATGCTGTCTCTAGTGGCATGCTGTCTATAGTGGCCGGCTGTCTCTAGAGGCCGGCTGTCTCTAGTGGCTGTCTCTAGTGGCATACAGTCTCTAGTGGCCATCTCTAGTGGCATGCTGTCTCTAGTGGCCATCTCTAGTGGCATGCTGTCTCTAGTGGCTGTCTCTAGTGGCATGCTGTCTCTAGTGGCTGTCTCTAGTGGCATGCTGTCTCTAGTGGCATGCTGTCTCTAGTGGCTGTCTCTAGTGGCCGGCTGCCTCTAGTGGCTGTCTCTAGTAGTATGCTGTCTCTAGTGGCTGTCTCTAGTAGTATGCTGTCTCTAGTGGTATGCTGTCTCTAGTGGTATGCTGTCTCTAGTGGCTGTCTCTAGTGGTATGCTGTCTCTAGTGGTTGTCTCTAGTTGGATGCTGTCTCTAGTGGTATGCTGTCTCTTGTGGCTGTCTCTAGTGGCTGTCTCTAGTGGCCGTCTCTAATGGCCGTCTGTAGTGGCATGCTGTCTCTAGTGGCATGCTGTCTCTAGTGGCCGTCTCTAGTGGCATGCTTTCTCTAGTGGTTGTCTCTAGTGGCATGCTGTCTCTAGTGGCTGTCTCTAGTGGATGGCTGTCTCTAGTGGCATGCTGTCTCTAGTGGCCATCTCTAGTGGCATGCTGTCTCTAGTGGCCATCTCTAGTGGCATGCTGTCTCTAGTGGCATGCTGTCTCTAGTGGCATGCTGTCTCTAGTGGCCATCTCTAGTGGCATGCTGTCTCTAGTGGCCATCTCTAGTGGCATACTGTCTCTAGTGGCCATCTCTAGTGGCCGGCTGTCTCTAGTGGCTGTCTCTAGTGGTATGCTGTCTCTAGTGGCTGTCTCTAGTGGTATGCTGTCTCTAGTGGTATGCTATCTCTAGTGGTAGGCTGTCTCTAGTGGTATGCTGTCTCTAGTGGCTGTCTCTAGTGGTATGCTGTCTCTAGTGGCTGTCTCTAGTGGTATGATGTCTCTAGTGGTATGCTGTCTCTAGTGGCTGTCTCTAGTGGCCGTCTCTAATGGCCGTCTCTAGTGGCCGGCTGTCTATAGTGGCTGTCTCTAGTGGCATGCTGTCTCTAGTGGCATGCTGTCTCTAGTGGCTGTCTCTAGTGGCATGCTGTCTCTAGTGGCCGTCTCTAGTGGCATGCTGTCTCTAGTGGCATGCTGTCTCTAGTGGTATGCTGTCTCTAGTGGCATGCTGTCTCTAGTGGCATGCTGTCTCTAGTGGCCGGCTGTCTCTAGTGGCATGCTGTCTCTAGTGGCATGCTGTCTCTAGTGGCCATCTCTAGTGGCATGCTGTCTCTAGTGGCCGGCTATCTCTAGTGGCAGGCTGTCTCTAGTGGCAAACAGTCTCTAGTGGCATGCTGTCTCTAGTGGCCGGCTGTCTATAGTGGCCGGCTGTCTCTAGTGGCATGGTATCTCTAGTGGCCGGCTGTCTCTAGTGGCATGGTATCTCTAGTGGCTGGCTGTCTCTAGTGGCCATCTCTAGTGGCATGCTGTCTCTAGTGGCCGGCTATCTCTAGTGGCAGGCTGTCTCTAGTGGCAAACAGTCTCTAGTGGCTGGCTGTCTTTAGTGGCAGGCTGTCTCTAGTGGCCGGCTGTCTCTAGTTGATGGCTGTCTCTAGTGGCATGCTGTCTCTAGTGGCAGGTCGTCTCTAGTGGCATGCTGTCTCTAGTGGCAGGCCGTCTCTAGTGGCAGGCTGTCTCTAGTGGCATGCTGTCTCTAGTGGCAGGCTGTCTCTAGTGGCCGGCTGTCTCTAGTGGCCGGCTTATGTGGTTGGCCGTCTCTAGGTACATACCACAGTCAGTCATAGGTACTTTGATGTTGTGTTGTTGTTGTTGTTGTGTTGTCGCTGTGTCGTTGTGTTGTCGTTGTGTCGTTGTGTTGTCGTTGTGTTGTCGTTATGTTGTCGTTGTGTTGTCATTGTGTCGTTGTGTTGTCGTTGTGTTGTCGGTGTGTTGTCGTTGTGTTGTTGTGTTGTCGTTGTGTTGTTGTGTTGTTGTTGTGTTGTCGTTGTGTTGTCGTTGTGTTGTCGTTGTGTTGTTGTGTTGTCGTTGTGTTGTTGTGTTGTTGTTGTGTTGTCGTTGTGTTGTCATTGTGTTGTCGTTATGTTGTCGTTGTGTTGTCATTGTGTTGTCATTGTGTTGTCATTGTGTCGTTGTGTTGTCGTTGTGTTGTCGTTGTGTTGTTGTGTTGTCGTTGTGTCGTTGTGTTGTCGTTGTGTCGTTGTGTTGTCATTGTGTCGTTGTGTTGTCGTTGTGTTGTCATTGTGTTGTCGTTGTCGTTGTGTTGTCATTGTGTTGTCGTTGTGTTGTCGTTGTGTTGTCGTGTTGTCGTTGTGTTGTTGTGTTGTCGTTGTGTTGTTGTTGTGTTGTCGTTGTGTTGTTGTGTTGTCGTTGTGTCATTGTGTTGTCGTTGTGTTGTCGTTGTGTTGTTGTGGTGTTGTTGTGTTGTCGTTGTGTTGTTGTTGTGTTGTTGTGTTGTCGTTGTGTTGTCGTTGTGTTGTCGTTGTGGTGTTGTGTTGTCGTTGTGTTGTCGTTGTGTTGTCGTTCTGTTGTTGTGTTGTCGTTGTGTTGTCGTTCTGTCGTTGTGTTGTTGTGTTGTCGTTGTGTTGTCGTTGTGTTGTCGTTGTCGTTGTGTTGTCGTTGTGCTGTCGTTGTGTACCTGGAACAGAGATGTCGTCCCAGTAAGGAGCGTCAAACTCAAACTCCCCGGCTATGATACGACAGAAGATGATCCGGTTGTGAAGGTCTGTGTTCTCTTCTTCTGTCTCGTCGTAGAACGGAGGATTCCCCGACAGACTAACAAAAAGAGACTCTTTTATCCAAAGAGACTTACAGAGAGAAAGCTTGTAGTTTAATGTCCGCAGAACCAGATCTCAACCCCCTAGAGGTCATCGACGTTTGCCGATTTAATAATACAGCAATAAATGTTATTGTATTCAAACCAGCTGCCGCGACAGATGTTATTGATGAGATATTTAGATATGTAGGAACGGCTGGCAAGGCATGAATTAACAGTATGTACATTAACAGTATGAACACTAACAGTATGTACATGCTATAACCCCTCTATGAACACTAACAGTATGTACATGCTATAACCCCTCTATGAACACTAACAGTATGTACATGCTATAACCCCTCTATGAACACTAACAGTATGTACATGCTATAACCCCTCTATGAACACTAACAGTATGTACATGCTATAACCCCTCTATGAACACTAACAGTATGTACATGCTATAACCCCTCTATGAACACTAACAGTATGTACATGCTATAACCCCTCTATGAACACTAACAGTATGTACATGCTATAACCCCTCTATGAACACTAACAGTATGTACATGCTATAACCCCTCTATGAATACTAACAGTATGTACATGCTATAACCCCTCTATGAACACTCTCAGTATGTACATACTATAACTCCTAAATGAACACTCACAGTGTGAAGACTACATGCTATAACTCCTTTATGAACACTCACAGTATGTACATGATGACCCCTACTGCCCAACAGTCCACTGGTCGACCGTACCGATGTCTGGCCACAACCTCAGGAGCTGAGAGAGAGAGAGAGAGAGAGAGAGAGAGAGAGAGAGAGAGAGAGAGAGAGAGAGAGAGAGAGAGAGAGAGAGAGAGAGAGAGACAGAGACAGAGAGAGAAAGAGAGAAAGAGAGAGAGAGATAGAGAGAGAGAGAGAGAGAGAGAGAGAGAGAGAGAGAGAGAGAGATAGTTAAGGGGTGATCGAGAGGGCAGGGGGAACGGAGAAAGAGGGCAGGGGGAACAGAGAGGCGACAACAAACTGGCTTCATTAATCATCAGATTAATCAGTCTGTATCTTCCTTCAGCATTCTCCTCTTTCAATCCCTTCATCTCTCATTCTCTCCCTCTTCTCATTACCTCGCTGTCTCCTCTCCTTGTCCCCTCTCCTCTCTTTTTCCATCCCCTCATCTCTCATTGCTCTGCCGTGCCTCACCCTCTCCTCCGTCTTTCCTAACTTTTATTTCACCAATCCCTTAATGCAGTTAATTTATTTCTCTCCCTTCATCCCTCCCTCCCTCCAT
The DNA here is from genome assembly GCF_045791955.1 of Oncorhynchus clarkii lewisi. Lineage (NCBI taxonomy): Eukaryota > Metazoa > Chordata > Actinopteri > Salmoniformes > Salmonidae > Oncorhynchus > Oncorhynchus clarkii. The sequence continues at coordinate 74,468,026 of NC_092162.1, forward strand.
CCCTCCTTATTCATCTATTTCATTTGGATGTAATTACTCTCTGGTGTGAATGACTGAGCTGCCCTTTACTGTAAATAAAAGACTGGAGGAGGAGGAAGAGAGGGATGAGGAGGAGAGGAGGAAGAGAGCAGAGAGAGGGGGAGAGCAGAGAGGGGGAGAGCAGAGAGGTCGAGAGCAGAGAGAGGTGGAGAGCAGAGAGGGGGAGAGCAGAGAGAGGTGGAGAGCAGAGAGGTGGAGAGCAGAGAGAGGTGGAGAGCAGAGAGGGGGAGAGCAGAGAGATGGAGAGCAGAGAGGTGGAGAGCAGAGAGAGGTGGAGAGCAGAGAGAGGTGGAGAGCAGAGAGAGGTGGAGAGCAGAGAGGGGGAGAGCAGAGAGGTGGAGAGCAGAGAGAGATGGAGAGCAGAGAGAGGTGGCGAGCAGAGAGAGGTGGAGAGCAGAGAGGTGGAGAGCAGAGAGAGGTGGAGAGCAGAGAGGTGGAGAGCAGAGAGGTGGAGAGCAGAGAGAGGTGGAGAGCAGAGAGAGGTGGAGAGCAGAGAGAGGTGAAGAGCAGAGAGGGGGAGAGCAGAGAGGGGTGGAGAGCAGAGAGGGGTGGAGAGCAGAGAGAGGTGGAGAGCAGAGAGGTGGAGAGCAGAGAGAGGTGGAGAGCAGAGAGGGGGAGAGCAGAGAGATGGAGAGCAGAGAGGTGGAGAGCAGAGAGAGGTGTAGAGCAGAGAGAGGTGGAGAGCAAAGAGAGGTGGAGAGCAGAGAGTGGGAGAGCAGAGAGGTGGAGAGCAGAGAGAGATGGAGAGCAGAGAGAGGTGGCGAGCAGAGAGAGGTGGAGAGCAGAGAGGTGGAGAGCAGAGAGAGGTGGAGAGCAGAGAGGTGGAGAGCAGAGAGGTGGAGAGCAGAGAGAGGTGGAGAGCAGAGAGAGGTGGAGAGCAGAGAGAGGTGAAGAGCAGAGAGTGGGAGAGCAGAGAGGGGGAGAGCAGAGAGGGGGAGAGCAGAGAGGTGGGGAGCAGAGAGGTGGAGAGCAGAGAGGGGGAGAGCAGAGAGGGGGAGAGCAGAGAGGGGGAGAGCAGAGAGGGAGAGAGCAGAGAGGGAGAGAGCAGAGAGATGGAGAGCAGAGAGGGGGAGAGCAGAGAGGTGGGGAGCAGAGAGGGGGAGAGCAGAGAGGGGGAGAGCAGAGAGGGGGAGAGCAGAGAGGGGGAGAGCAGAGAGGGAGAGAGCAGAGAGGGGGAGAGCAGAGAGGGAGAGAGCAGAGAGGGAGAGAGCAGAGAGATGGAGAGCAGAGAGGGGGAGAGCAGAGAGGTGGGGAGCAGAGAGGTGGAGAGCAGAGAGGTACTCTACCCAGGTACTCCGGTGTTCCACAGGGTTCTGTGATGGAACCGTTCTCAAACTTGGACAGGTAGAAATCTCGCAGAACCACTTTGTTGTGATTATTCTCTGTGTAGTACATCAGGTTCTCCAACTGTAGAACCACAAAACACACCACACACACTCATAAACCTGAAGCACACTCACTCATAAACATGAAGCACACACACTCAGAAACCTGAAGCACACACACTCAGAAACCTGAAGCACACACACACACACACACACACACACACACACACACACACACACACACACACATTTACCTTGAGGTTCCTGTGTACGATGTTGAGTGAGTGTAGATAGGATACAGCCTCTAGAACCTGTTTGATCACGTTGGAAGCATCTCTCTCTGTGTAATTCCCCTGGTCCAGAATCCAGTCAAACACATCACCGCCTGTAGCCCTGCAACACACACACACACACACACACACACACACACACACACACACACACAAACGCACACGCACACGCACACGCACACACACACACACCTGGTTATTAAATTCAATAAGGCCTGTGAGTCCAACGACTCCCTGGTCTCTCTCATTATTACCCCTGGTCCAACGACTCCCTGGTCTCTCTCTCATTACCGCAGGTCTCTCTCATCATTACTCCCGGTCCAACGACTCCCTGGTCTCTCTCATCATTACCCCTGGTCCAACGACTCCCCAGTCTCTCTCATCATTACCCCTGGTATATCTCATCATTACCCATGGTCTCTCTCATCATTACCCCTGGTCTCTCTCATCATTACCCTTGGTCCAACGACTCCCTGGTCTCTCTCAACATTACCCCTGGTCTCTCTCATCATTAACCTTGGTACAACGACTCCCTGGTCTCTCTCTCTCATTACCCCAGGTACAATGACTCCCTGGTCTCTCTCTCTCATTACCCCTGGTCCAACAACTCCCTGCTCTCTCTCATTACCCCTTGTCAAACGACTCCCTGGTGTCGCTCTCTCATTACCCCTGGTCCAACGACTCCCTGCTCTCTCTCATTACCCCTGGTCCTACGACTCCCTGGTCTCTCTCTCTCATTACCCCTGGTCCAACGACTCCCTGGTCTCTCTCATCATTACCCCTGGTCTCTCTCATCATTACCCCTGGTATCTCTCATCATTACCCTTGGTCTCTCTCATCATTACCCCTGGTACAACGACTCCCTGGTCTCTCTCATTATTACCCCTGGTCTCTCATCACTAACCCTGGTCTCTCTCATCATTACCCCTGGTCTCTCTCTCATTACCTCTGGTCCAACGACTCCCTGGTCTCTCTCATTACCCCTGGTCCAACGAATCCCTGGTCTCTCTCATCATTACCCCTGGTCTCTCCCATCATTACCCCTGGTCTCTCTCATCATTGCCCCTGGAACAACGGCTCCCTGGTCTCTCTCATCATTACCCCTGGTCTCTCTCATCATTACCCCTGGTCTCTCTCATCATTACCCTTGGAACAACGGCTCCCTGGTCTCTCTCATCATTACCCCTGGGACAATGGCTCCCTGGTTTCTCTCATCATTACCCCTGGTCTCTGTCATCATTACCCATGGAACAACGGCTCCATGGTCTCTCTCATCATTACCCCTGGTCTCTCTCATCATTACCCCTGGAACAACGGCTCCCTGGTGTCTCTCATCATTACCCCTGGTCTGTCTCATCATTACCCCTGGTCCAACGGCTTCCTGGTCTCGCTCATCATTACCCCTGGTCTGTCTCATCATTACCCCTGGTCCAACGGCTTCCTGGTCTCTCTCATCATTACCCCTGGTCTGTCTCATTTTACCCCTGGTCCAAAGGCTTCCTGGTCTTACTCATCATTACCCCTGGTCTCTGTCATAATTTTCCCTGGTCCAACGGCTTCCTGGTCTCTCTCATCATTACCCCTGGTCTGTCTCCTCATTACCCCTGGTCCAATGGCTCCCTGGTCTCTGTCCCATTACCCTTGGTCTCTCTCATAATTACTCCTGGTCCAACGACTCCCTGGTCTCTCTCATCATTAACCTTGGTACAACGACTCCCTGGTCTCTCTCTCTCATTACCCCTGGTACAATGACTCCCTGGTCTCTCTCTCTCATTACCCCTGGTCCAACAACTCCCTGCTCTCTCTCATTACCCCTGGTCAAACGACTCCCTGGTGTCGCTCTCTCATTACCCCGGGTCCAACGACTCCCTGCTCTCTCTCATTACCCCTGGTCCAACGACTCCCTGGTCTCTCTCATTATTACCAATGGTCTCTCATCATTAACCCTGGTACAACGACTCCCTGGTCTCATTACCCCTGGTACAATGTCTCCCTGGTCTCTCTCTCTCATTACCCCTGGTCCAACGACTCCCTGGTCTCTCTCATTACCCCTGGTCCAACGACTCCCTGGTCTCTCTCATTACCCCTGGTAACGACTCCCTGGTCTCTCTCATCATTACCCCTGGTCTCTCTCATCATTACCCCTGGTCCAACAGCTCCCTGGTATCTCTCATCATTACCCCTGGTCTCTCTCATTATTACCACTGGTCCAATGGCTCCCTGGTCTCTGCCACATTACCCCTGGTGTCTCTCATCATTACCCCTGGTCTCTCTCATCATTATCCCTGGTACAACGACTCCCTGGTCTATCTCTCATTACCCCTGGTACAATGACTCCCTGGACTATCTCTCTCATTACCCCTGGTCCAACGACTCCCTGGTCTCTCTCATCATTACCCCTTGAACAACGGCTCCCTGGTCTCTCTCATCATTACCCCTGGAATAACAGCTCCCTGGTCTCTCTCATCATTACCCCTGGTCTCTCTCATCATTACCCCTTGTCAGACGGCTCCCTGGTCTCTCTCATCATTACCCCTGGGCTCTCTCATCATTAACCCTGGTACAACGACTCCCTGGTCTCTCGCTCATTACCTCTGGTACAATGACTCCCTGGTCTCTCTCTCTCATTACCCCTGGTCCAACGACTCCCTGGTCTCTCCCATCATTATCCCTGGTCTCTCTCATCATTACCCCTGGTCCAACAGCTCCCTGGTCTCTCTCATCATTACCCCTGGTCTCTCTTATTATTACCCCTGGTCCAATGGCTCCCTGGTCTCTGTCCCATTACCCCTGGTCCCTCTCATCATTACCCCTGGTCTCTCTCATCATTACCCCTGGTACAATGACTCCCTGGACTCTCTCTCTCATTACCCCTGGACCAACGACTCCCTGGTCTCTCTCATTACCCCTGGTCAAACGACTCCCTGGTCTCTCTCTCATTACCCTGGTCCTACGACTCCCTGGTCTCTCTCTCATTACCCCTGGTCCAACGACTCCCTGGTCTCTCTCTCATTACCCCTGGTCCATCGACTCCACGGTCTCTCTCCCATTACCCCTGGTCCAACGACTCCCTGGTCTCTCTCTCATTACCCCTGGTCCAACGACTCCCTGGTCTCTCTCATCATTACCCCTGGTCTCTCTCATCATTACCCCTGGGCTCTCTCATCATTAACCCTGGTACAACGACTCCCTGGTCTCTCGCTCATTACCCCTGGTACAATGACTCCCTGGTTTCTCTCTCTCATTACCCCTGGTCCAACGACTCCCTGATCTCTCTCATTACTACCCCTGGTCTCTCTCATCATTACCCCTGGTACAATGCCTCCCTGGTCTCTCTCTCTCATTACCCCTGGTCCAACGACTCCCTGGTCTCTCTCATTACCCCTGGTCAAACGACTCCCTGGTCTCTCTCTCTCATTACCCTGGTCCTACGACTCCCTGGTCTCTCTCTCATTATCCCTGGTCCAACGACTCCCTGATCTCTCTCATCATTACCCCTGGTCTCTCTCTCTCTCATTACCCCTGGTCCAACGACTCCCTGGTCTCTCTCATCATTACCCCTGGTCTCTCTCATCATTACCCCTGGTCTCTCTCATCATTGCCCCTGGAACAACGGCTCCCTGGTCTCTCTCATCATTACCCCTGGTCTCTCTCATCATTACCCCTGGTCTCTCTCATCATTACCCCTGGTCTCTCTCTCTCATTACCCCTGGAACAACGGCTCCCTGGTCTCTCTCATCATAACCCCTGGTCTCTCTCATCATTACCCCTGGAACAACGGCTCCCTGGTCTCTCTCATCATTACCCCTGGGCTCTCTCATCATTACCCCTAGTCTCTCTCATCATTACCCCTGGTCCAACGGCTCCCTGGTCTCTCTCATCATTACCCCTGGTCTCTCTCATCATCACCCCTGGTCCAATGGCTTCCTAATCGCTCTCATCATTACCCCTGGTTAGACGGCTCCCTGGTCTCTCTCATCATTACCCCTGGGCTCTCTCATCATTAACCCTGGTACAACGACTCCCTGGTCTCTCGCTCATTACCCCTGGCACAATGACTCCCTGGTCTCTCTCTCTCATTACCCCTGGTCCAACGACTCCCTGATCTCTCTCATCATTACCCCTGGTGTCTCTCATCATTACCCCTGGTCCAATGGCTCCCTGGTGACTCTCATCATTACCCCTGGTCAGACGGCTCCCTGGTCTCTCTCATCATTACCCCTGGTCTCTCTCATCATTACCCCTGGTCTCTCTCATTATTACCCCTGGTCCAATGGCTCCCTGGTCTCTGTCCCATTACCCCTGGTCTCTCTCATCATTACCCCTGGTCTCTCTCATCATTACCCCTGGTCTCTCTCATCATTAACCCTGGTACAACGACTCCCTGGTCTCTCTCTCATTACCCCTGGTACAATGACTCCCTGGACTCTCTCTCTCATTACCCCTGGTCCAACGACTCCCTGGTCTCTCTCTCATTACCCCTGGTCCAACAACTCCCCGGTCTCTCTCTCATTACCCCTGGTCCAACGACTCCCTGGTCTCTCTCTCATTACCCCTGGTCCAACGACTCCCTGGTCTCTCTCATCATTACCCCTGGTCTCTCTCATCATTGCCCCTGGAACAACGACTCCCTGGTCTCTCTCATCATTAGTCCTGGTCTCTCTCATCATTACCCCTGGTCTCACTCATCATTACCCCTGGTCTCGCTCATCATTACCCCTGGTCCCTCTCTCTCATTACCCCTTGTCCAACGACTCCCTGGTATCTCTCTCATTACCCCTGGTCTCAATCATAATTACCCCTGGTCCAACGACTCCCTGGTCTCTCTCATCATTACCCCTGGTCTCTCTCATCATTACCCTTGGTCTCTCTCATCATTATCCCTGGTCCAACGACTCCTTGGTCTCTCTCATTAACCCCTGGACTCTCTCATCATTACCCCTGGTCTCTCTCATCATTACCCCTGGTCCAACGACTCTCTGGTCTCTCTGATCATTAACCCTGGTCCAACGTCTCCCTGGTCTCTCTGTTCATTACCCCTGGTCTCTCTCATCATTACCCCCGGACTCTCTCATCATTACCCCTAGAACAACAGCTCCCTGCTCTCTCTCATAATTACCCCTGGTTTCTTACATCATAAATCCTGGTCTCTCTCCTCATTACCCCTGGTCTCTCTCATCATTACCCCTGGTCTCTCTCATCATTACCCTTGGTCTCTTTCATAATTACCCCTGGTCTCTCTCATCATTACCCCTGGTCCAACGACTCCCTGGTCTCTCTCATCATTACCCCTGGTCCAACGGCTCCCTGGTCTCTCTCATCATTACCCCTGGTCTCTCTCTCATTACCCCTGGTACAATGACTCCCGGGTCACTCTCTCATTACCCCTGGTCCTACGACTCCCTGGTCCCTCTCTCATTACCCCTGGTCCAACGACTCCCTGGTCTCTCTCTCATTACCCCTGGCCCAACGACTCCCCGGTCTCTCTCTCATTACCCCTGGTCCAACGACTCCCTGGTCTCTCTCTCATTACCCCTGGTCCAACGACTCCCTGGTCTCTCTCATCATTACCCCTGGTCTCTCTCATCATTACCCCTGGTCTCTCTCATCATTAACCCTGGTACAACGACTCCCTGGTCTCTCTCTCATTACCCCTGGTACAATGACTCCCTGGACTCTCTCTCTCATTACCCCTGGTCCAACGACTCCCTGGTCTCTCTCTCATTACCCCTGGTCCAACAACTTCCCGGTCTCTCTCTCATTACCCCTGGTTCAACGACTCCCTGGTCTCTCTCTCATTACCCCTGGTCCAACGACTCCCTGGTCTCTCTCATCATTACCCCTGGTCTCTCTCATCATTGCCCCTGGAACAACGGCTCCCTGGTCTCTCTCATCATTAGTCCTGGTCTCTCTCATCATTACCCCTGGTCTCACTCAGCATTACCCCTGGTCTCTCTCATCATTACCCCTGGTCCCTCTCTCTCATTACCCCTTGTCCAACGACTCCCTGGTATCTCTCTCATTACCCCTGGTCTCAATCATAATTACCCCTGGTCCAACGACTCCCTGGTCTCTCTCATCATTACCCCTGGTCTCTCTCATCATTACCCTTGGTCTCTCTCATCATTACCCCTGGTCCAACGACTCCTTGGTCTCTCTCATTAACCCCTGGTCTCTCTCATCATTACCCCTGGTCTCTCTCATCATTACCCCTGGTCCAACGACTCTCTGGTCTCTCTGATCATTACCCCTGGTCCAACGTCTCCCTGGTCTCTCTGTTCATTACCCCTGGTCTCTCTCATCATTACCCCCGGACTCTCTCATCATTACCCCTAGAACAACAGCTCCCTGCTCTCTCTCATAATTACCCCTGGTCTCTTACATCATTAATCCTGGTCTCTCTCCTCATTACCCCTGGTCTCTCTCATCATTACCCCTGGTCTCTCTCATCATTACCCTTGGTCTCTTTCATAATTACCCCTGGTCTCTCTCATCATTACCCCTGGTCCAACGACTCCCTGGTCACTCTCATCATTACCCCTGGTCCAACGGCTCCCTGGTCTCTCTCATCATTACCCCTGGTCTCTCTCTCATTACCCCTGGTACAATGACTCCCGGGTCACTCTCTCATTACCCCTGGTCCTACGACTCCCTGGTCCCTCTCTCATTACCCCTGGTCCAACGACTCCCTGGTCTCTCTCTCATTACCCCTGGTCCAACGACTCCCCGGTCTCTCTCTCATTACCCCTGGTCCAACGACTCCCTGGTCTCTCTCTCATTACCCCTGGTCCAACGACTCCCTGGTCTCTCTCATCATTACCCCTGGTCTCTCTCATCATTACCCCCGGTCTCTCTCATCATTACACCTGGAACAACGGCTCCATGGTCTCTCTCATCTTTACCCCTGGTCTCTCTCTCATTACCCCTGGTCCAACGACTCCCCGGTCTCTCTCTTATTACCCCTGGTCCAACGACTACCTGGTCTCTCATCATTACCCCTGGTCTCTCTCATCATTACCCTTGGTCTCTTTCATCATTACCCCTGGTCTCTCTCATCATTACCCCTGGACCAACGACTCCCCGGTCTCTCTCTCATTACCCCTGGTCCAACGACTCCCTGGTCTCTCTCTCATTACCCCTGGTCCAACGACTCCCTGGACTCTCTCATCATTATCCCTGGTCTCTCTCATCATTACCCCCGGTCTCTCTCATCATTACACCTGGAACAACGGCTCTCTCATCTTTACCCCTGGTCTCTAACATCATTAATCCTGGTCTCTCTCATCATTACCCCTGGTCTCTCTCATCATTGCCCCTGGAACAACGACTCCCCGGTCTCTCTCATCATTAGCCCTGGTCTCTCTCATCATTACCCCTGGTCTCTCTCATCATTACCCCTGGTCTCTCTCTCTCATTACCCCTTGTCCAACGACTCCCTCGTATCTCTCTCATTACCCCTGGTCTCAATCATCATTACCCCTGGTCCAACGACTCCCTGGTCTCTCTCATCATTACCCCTGGTCTCTCTCATCATTACCCTTAGTCTCTCTCATCATTACCCCTGGTCCAACGACTCCTTGGTCTCTCTCATTTACCCCTGGTCTCTCTCATCATTACCCCTGGTCTCTTTCATCATTACTCCTGGTCCAACGACTCTCTGGTCTCTCTGATCATTACCCCTGGTCCAACGGCTCCCTGGTCTCTCTCTCATTACCCCTGGTCAGACGGCTCCCTGGTCTCTGTCATCATTACCCCTGGTCCAACGGCTCCCATGTCTCTCTCCTCATTACCCATGGTCTCTCTCATCATTACCCCTGGTCCAACGGCTCCCATGTCTCTCTCATCATTACCCCTGGTCTCTCTCATCATTACCACTGGTCTCTATCTCATTACCCCTGGTCCAACGACTCCCTGGTCTCTCTCTCATTACCCCTGGTCCAACGACTCCCTGGTCTCTCTCTCATTAACTCTGGTCCAACGACTCCCTGGTCTCTCTCTCATTACCCCTGGTCCAACGACTCCCTGGTCTCTCTCGTCATTACCCATGGTCTCTCTCATCATTACCCCCGGTCTCTCTCATCATTACCCCTGGAACAACGGCTCCCTGGTCTCTCTCATCATTACCCCTGGTCTCTAACATCATTAACCCCTGGTCTCTCTCATCATTACCCCTGGTCCAACGACTCCCTGGTCTCTCTCTCATTACCCCTGGTACAATGACTCCCTGGTCTCTCTCTCTCATTACCCCTGGTCCAACGACTCCCTGGTCTCTCTCATTACCCCTGGTCAAACGACTCCCTGGTCTCTCTCTCTCTTTACCCTAGTCCTACGACTCCCTGGTCTCTCTCGCCCATTACCCCTCGTCCAACGACTCCATGGTCTCTCTCTCATTACCCCTGGTCTCTCTCATCATTACCACTGGTCTCTATCTCATTACCCCTGGACCAACGACTCCCTGGTCTCTCTCTCATTACCTGTGGTCCAACGACTCCCTGGTCTCTCTCTCATTAACCCTGGTCCAACGACTCCCTGGTCTCTCTCTCATTACCCCTGGTCCAACGACTCCCTGGTCTCTCTCATCATTACCCATGGTCTCTCTCATCATTACCCCCGGTCTCTCTCATCATTACCCCTGGAACAAAGGCTCCCTGGTCTCTCTCATCATTACCCCTGGTCTCTAACATCATTAATCCTGGTCTCTCTCATCATTACCCCTGGTCTCTCTCATCATTACCCCTGGTCTCTCTCTCTCATTAGCCCTGGTCCAACAACTCCCTGGTCTCTCTCTCATTACCCCTGGTCTCAATCATTATTACCGCTGGTCCAACGACTCCCTGGTTTCTCTCATCATTACCCCTTGTCTCTTTCATCATTCCCCCTGGTCTCTCTCATCATTACCCCTGGTCTCTTTCATCATTACCCCTGGTCTCTCTCATCATTACCCCTGGTCTCTCTCATCATTACCCCTGGATTCTCTCATCATTACCCCTGGTCTCTCTCATCATTACCCCCGGTCTCTCTCATCATTACCCCTGGATTCTCTCATCATTTCCCTTGGTATCTTTCATCATTACCCCTGGTCTCTCTCATCATTACCCCTGGTCCAACGACTCCCTGGTCTCTCTCATCATTACCCCTGGTCTCTCTCATCATTACCCCTGGATTCTCTCATCATTACCCCTGGTCTCTCTCATCATTACCCCCGGTCTCTCTCATCATTACCCCTGGTCTCTTTCATCATTACCCCTGGTCTCTCTCATCATTACCCTGGTCCAACGACTCCCTGGTCTCTCTCATCATTAACCCTGGTCCAACGGCTCCCTGGTCTCTCTCATCATTACCCCGGTCTCTCTCATCATTACCCCTAGAACAACGGCTCCCTGCTCTATCTCATCATTACCCCTGGTCTCTAACATCATTAATCCTGTTCTCTCTCATCATTACCCCTGGTCTCTCTCATCATTACTACTGGTCCAAAGGCTCCCTGGTCTCTCTCATCATTACCCCTGGTCTCTCTCTCATTACTCCTGGTCTCTCTCATCATTACCCCTGGTTTCTCTAATCATTACACCTGGTCCAACGGCTCCCTGGTTTCTCTAATCATTACCCCTGGTCCAACGGTTCCCTGGTTTTTCTCATCATTATCCCTGGTCCAACGGCTCCCTGGTCTCTCTCATTATTACCCCTGGCCTCTCTCATCATTACCCATGGTCTCTCTCTCATCATTACCCCTGGTCTCTCTCATCGTTATCCCTGGTCTCTCTCATCGTTATCCCTGGTCTCTCTCATCATTACCCCTGTTCCAACGGCTCCCTGGTCTCTCTCATCATTACCCCTGGTCCAACGACTCCCTGTTCTCTATCATCATTACCCCTGGTCTCTCTCATCATTACCCCTGGTCCAATGACTCCCTGGTCTCTCTCATCATTACCCCTGGTCTCTCTCATCATTACCCCTGGTCTCTCTCATCATTACCCCTGGTCTCTATTATCATTACCCTTGGTCTCTTTCATAATTACCCCTGGTCTCTCTCATCATTACCCCTGGTCCAACGACTCCCTGGTCTCTTTCATCATTACCCCTGGTCCAACGGCTCCCTGGTCTCTCTCATCATTACCCCTGGTCTCTCTCATCATTACCCCTGGGCTCTCTCATCATTATCCCTGGTCTCTCTCATCATTACCCCGGTCTCTCTCATCATTACCCCTGGTCTCTCTCATCATTACCCCTGGTCTCTCTCATCATTACTGTCCTGTTTTATATATCCCATAATAATCTGTTTCAAACAAATGATTAAAGCAATCACAGCTATCCAATAAGAGCCCTCTGAGCCAGGAGCTAACCCAATGAGCTGTTAGACGCTATCATTTCTGTAAACTACTTTATTAAAAAAGTGTAGGTGTATGTGTGTATGTGTGTGTGTGTATGTGTGTGTGTGTGTGTGTGTATGTGTGTGTGTGTGTGTGTGTGTGTGTGCCTGTATGTGTGTGTTTGTGTGTGTGTATGTGTGTGTGTGTGTGTGTATGTGTGTGTGTGTGTCTGTGTGTGTGTGTGTGTGTGTGTGTGTGTGTGTGTGTATGTGTGTGTGTGTGTGTGTGTGTGTGTGTGTGTGTGTGTGTGTGTGTGTGTGTGTGTGTGTGTGTGTGTGTGCCTGTATGTGTGCGTGGACAAGTCATGCCGTATGATTTTTAATAATCATATTGACTCTGCCTCATCAATTTTGATGGTATTTCCAGCCAGCCTTGTTGCTGTATCTCTAGTGAATAGAGAAAGTGTATGTGTCCGTCACTAGTGAATAGAGAGAGGGACAGAGAGGGACAGAGAGAGAGTGAAAAAGAGAGAGGGGCAGAGAGAGGGACAGAGAGAGAGAGACAAAGAGAGAGGGACAGAGAGAGAGGGACAAAGAGAGGAACAGAGAGAGAGGGACAAAGAGAGAGGGGCAGAGAGAGGGACAAAGTGAGGAACAGAGAGAGAGGGACAAAGAGAGGCACTGAGAGAGAGGGACAAAGAGAGAGGGGCAGAGAGAGGGACAGAGAGAGAGGGACAAAGAGAGAGCGACAAAGAGAGAGGGACAAAGAGAGAGGGACAGAGAGAGAGGGACAAAGAGAGAGGGACAGAGAGAGAGGGACAAAGAGAGAGAGACAGAGACAGAGGGACAGAGAGAAAGGGACAGAGAGAGAGAGGGACAGAGAGAGAGGGACAGAGATATGGACAGAGAGAGAGGGACAAAGAGAGAGAGAGGGACATACAGTGGGACAGAGAGAGAGGGACAGAGAGAGAGGGACAAAGAGAGAGAGACAGAGAGAGGGACAGACAGTGGGACAGAGAGAGAGGGACAGAGAAAGAGAGACAAAGAGAGAGGGACAAAGAGAGAGGGACAGAGAGAGAGGGACAAAGAGAGAGGGACAGAGAGAGAGGGACAAAGACAGAGGGACAAAGACAGAGGGACAGAGAGAGAGGGACAAATAGAGAGTTACAAAGAGAGAGGGACAAAGAGAGAGGGACAGAGAGAGAGGGACAAAGAGAGAGGGACAAAGACAGAGGGACAAAGAGAGAGGGACAGAGAGAGAGGGAAAAAGAGAGACGGACAGAGAGAGAGGGACAAAGAGAGAGGGACAGAGACAGAGGGACAGAGAGAGAGGGACAAAGACAGAGGGACAAAGAGAGAGGGACAGAGAGAGAGGGAAAAAGAGAGAGGGACAGAGAGAGAGGGACAAAGAGAGAGGGACAGAGACAGAGGGACAGAGAGAGAGGGACAAAGACAGAGGGACAAAAAGAGAGGGACAGAGACAGAGGGACAGAGAGAGAGGGACAAAGAAAGAGGGACAGAGAGAGAGGGACAGAGAGAGAGAGGGACAGAGAGAGAAGGACAGAGAGAGACAGGAGATTGTTGGGGGCATCTAAAGAAGCGAAGCTACAGTTTTATTGATTTGATCTTCAGTCAAAACTCTCAAGGTGATGAAAAGAAATGGGATGAAAACAGAACAGACCAGGGCCTGGTTTCCCTCAAGCCTCTTAAGGCCTGGTTTCCCTCAAGCCTCTTAAGGCCTGGTTTCCCTCAAGCCTGTTAAGGCCTGGTTTCCCTCAAGCCTCTTAAGGCCTGGTTTCCCTCAAGCCTCTTAAGGCTTGGTTTCCCTCAAGCCTCTTAAGGCCTGGTTTAAGGAGCAGGCCTCCCTATACTATTAGTCCTGCATCCTGTATTAGCTGGCCGTATACCTGTAGCCCCCCCTCTACTATTAGTCCTGTATTAGCTGGCCGTATACCTGTAGCCCCCCCCCTCTACTATTAGTCCTGTATTAGCTGTCCGTATAGCTACCTGTAGCCCCCCCCCCCCCTCTACTATAAGTCCTGTACTAGTCCTGTATTAGCTGTCCGTATAGCTACCTGCAGCCCCCCCCCCCCCCCTCTACTATTAGTCCTGTATCCTGTATTAGCTGGTCGTATAGCTATCTGTAGCTCCCCCCTCTACTATTAGTCCTGTATTAGCTGGCCGTATACCTGTAGCCCCCTCCCTCTACTATTAGTCCTGTACTAGTCCTGTATTAGTCCTGTATCCTGTACTAGCTGTCCGTATGTCTGTAGCCCCCCTCTACTATTAGTCCTGTATTAGCTGTCCGTATAGCTACCTGTAGCCCCCCCCCCCCCTCTACTATAAGTCCTGTACTAGTCCTGTATTAGTCCTGTATCCTGTACTAGCTGTCCGTATGTCTGTAGCCCCCCTCTACTATTAGTCCTGTATTAGCTGTCCGTATAGCTACCTGTAGCCCCCCCCCTCTACTATTAGTCCTGTATCCTGTATTAGCTGGCCGTATAGCTACCTGCAGCCCCCCCCCTCTACTATTAGTCCTGTATCCTGTATTAGCTGGCCGTATAGCTACCTGCAGCCCCCCCCCCCCTCTACTATTAGTCCTGTATCCTGTATTAGCTGGCCGTATAGCTACCCCCCCCCCCTGTACTCACAGCTCCTGGATGATGAAGTACTCCTTCCGCGTCTCAAAAGTGTCGATCATTTGGAGGATGTTTGGATGGTTGACCCTGGAACAGCCAGAGGAGGAGACACATTTTTATATTAACCAAGTGTTACACCGAGTCCCATTTGGCACCCTATTCCTTATTTAGTGCCTATGGGTCCTGCTCAGAAGTAGTGCACTATACAGGGAAAAGGGTGGCATTTGGGACGAATAACCAGTGGAGGACAGATTCAGACACATAAACAGGAACCAACGAAGGAGAGATTCAGACACAGAAACCAGTGGAGGAGAGATTCAGACACAGAAACCAGCGAATGAGAGATTCAGACACAGAAACCAGCGAAAGAGAGATTCAGACACAGAAACCAGCGAAGGAGAGATTCAGACACAGAAACCAGCGAAGGAGAGATTCAGACACAGAAACCAGCGAAGTAGAGATTCAGAAACAGAAACCAGCGAAGGAGAGATTCAGACACAGAAACAGGAAGCAGCGAAGAAGAGATTCAGAAACAAAAACCTGCGAAGGAGAGATTCAGACACAGAAACAGGAACCAACGAAGGAGAGATTCAGGCACAGAAATAGGAACCAACGAAGGAGATATTCAGACACTGAAACAGGAACCAACGAAGGAGAGATTCAGACACAGAAACAGGAACCAACGAAGGAGAGATTCAGACACTGAAACAGGAAGCAGCGAAGGAGAGATTCAGAAACAGAAACCAGCGAAGGAGAGATTCAGACACAGAAACAGGAACCAACGAAGGAGAGATTCAGACACAGAAACAGGAAGCAGAGATTCTGACACAGAAACAGGAAGCAGCGAAGGAGAGATTCAGACACAGAAACAGGAAGCAGCGAAGGAGAGATTCAGACACTGAAACAGGAAGCAGCAGGGTATAGGAACAATGCTGGACATCTTGATGGAAGTGGGGACAGCAGACTGGGATAGGGAAAGATTGAATATTGTTACAGGCTTTGGTTTTTCCATTTATGTTTTGAGGTCGACTTTGGAACATATAGCTCCTTTGCTACGATCGGTGCCACCTCGTTGGTGGGAAGGGGTTTCACCTGTGCTGGCCCAGGTGCTGTTTAACGGTGGTTGTCCCAGTGCTCCCGTTGTCTTGATAGATGCAGAGGGTTAACACCTTCAGTTGGCGCTCCCTATTTAGAGTTCAATACCAACAGTCCTTTTTTGAGTGTCTTTCAGAACCCTTCCTAGAACCCAACCTTTTTCGTTCTGGTTGTTGGTCAGTGACAATTTGTTAGTTCCCTGGGGAACGTAACAATATGTCCCTGAAACATTTTTGTAAAAACACTCCAGCCAGCTGGTCTGCACGTGCTCTGACACAGCTAGGGATGCCGTCTGGGCCGGCAGCCACACTTAAATGTCTTACTCACGTCGGCCACGGAGAACGAGAGTGGCGGTGGCCTGCATTGGCAGTACTGTGTTTTCCTCAAAGAAGGCGAAGAAGGTGTTTAGATTGTCCTGGAGCAAAGCGTCGGTGTCCGCGACGTGGCTGGTTTTCCCTTTATAGTCCGTTATTGTCTGGAGAAACTGACACATTACGTCTAGTGTCTGAGTCGTTGTATTGTGACTCCACTTTGTCTCTGTACTGGCGATTTGCCCGTCTGATTGCCTTACGGAGGGCATAGCTGCACTGTTTGTACTAGTCCATGTTCCAAGTCACCTTGCTGTCATGAAATGTGGTTGTTTGCACTTTCAGTTTTGTGCGAATGCTGCCTTATATCCATAGTTTCTGGTTTGGATAAGTTCTAATCATCACACAGGGAACAACATCCTCTACGCATTTCCTGATGAACCCAGTCACAGTGGGAACAACATCCTTTACGCACTTCCTGATGAACACAGTCACAGTGGGAACAACATCCTCTACGCACTTCCTGATGAACTCAGTCACAGTGGGAACAACATCCTCTACGCACTTCCTGATGAACTCACTCACAGTGGGAACAACATCCTCTCAGTATTTCCTGATGAATTCAGTCACAGTGGGAACAACATCCTCTATGCACTTCCTGATGAACTCAGTCACAGTGGGAACAACATCCTTTACGCACTTCCTGATGAACTCAGTCACAGTGGGAACAACATCCTCTACGCATTTCCTGATGAACTCAGTCACAGTGGGAACAACATCCTCTACGCACTTCCTGATGAACTCACTCACAGTGGGAACAACATCCTCTACGCACTTCCTGATGAACTCAGTCACAGTGGGAACAACATCCTCTACGCACTTCCTGATGAATTCAGTCACAGAGTCAGTGAATGCGTCAATGTTATTCTCAGACGCAACGCAGAACTTTTATTCCAGAAATCATAAAATGGTTTGACAACCCTGTTCGTAAGCTTTCAAATTAAATTAAATCAAACTCAACCATGTATATGACATTCATTCCCAAAAAGTCACTTTTGGACCACTTCCACCATGGGCAAACATGTAGGAAAGGTTTCGTACAAATCAAAAGGGCCTCCCGAGTGGTGCAGTGGTCTAAGGCTACAAGAGATCCTGGTTCAAGTCCAGGCTCTGTCGCAGCTGGCCGCGACCGGGAGACCCATGCACAATTGGCCCAGTGTCATCTAGGTTAGTGGAGGGTATGGCCGGCAGGGATGTTCTTGTCCCATTGCGTTCTAGTGACTCCTGTGGCGGGCCGGGCATGATTGCCAGGTGTACGGTGTTTGGTTTCCGGGTTAAGCGGCTGGCTTCCGGGTTAAGCCGGCATTGTGTCAAGAAGCAGTACGGCTTGGTTGGGTTGTGTTTCGGAGGACACACGGCTCTCAACCTTCGCTTTTCCCGAGTCCGTACGGGAGCTGCAGTGATGGGACAAGACTGTAACCACCAATTGGAAACCAGGAAATTGGGGAGGGGGGGAAACATTTAAGAAACATAAAAGGGGTGCACACAGAAAGTGACTGAAAACATATGGAAGTACCCTGCAGTGACTGAAATCATATGGAAGTACCCTGCAGTGACTGAAATCATATGGAAGTACCCTGCAGTGACTGAAATCATATGGAAGTACCCTGCAGTGACTGAAAACATATGGAAGTACCCTGCAGTGACTGAAAACATATGGAAGTACCCTGCAGTGACTGAAAACATATGGAAGTACCCTGCAGTGACTGAAATCATATGGAAGTACCCTGCAGTGACTGAAAACATATGGAAGTACCCTGCAGTGACTGAAATCATATGGAAGTACCCTGCAGTGACTGAAATCATATGGAAGTACCCTGCAGTGACTGAAAACATATGGAAGTACCCTGCAGTGACTGAAAACATATGGAAGTACCCTGCAGTGACTGAAATCATATGGAAGTACCCTGCAGTGACTGAAAACATATGGAAGTACCCTGCAGTGACTGAAATCATATGGAAGTACCCTGCAGTGACTGAAATCATATGGAAGTACCCTGCAGTGACTGAAAACATATGGAAGTACCCTGCAGTGACTGAAATCATATGGAAGTACCCTGCAGTGACTGAAAACATATGGAAGTACCCTGCAGTGACTGAAATCATATGGAAGTACCCTGCAGTGACTGAAATCATATGGAAGTACCCTGCAGTGACTGAAATCATATGGAAGTACCCTGCAGTGACTGAAATCATATGGAAGTACCCTGCAGTGACTGAAATCATATGGAAGTACCCTGCAGTGACTGAAATCATATGGAAGTACCCTGCAGTGACTGAAATCATATGGAAGTACCCTGCAGTGACTGAAATCATATGGAAGTACCCTGCAGTGACTGAAATCATATGGAAGTACCCTGCAGTGACTGAAATCATATGGAAGTACCCTGCAGTGACTGAAATCATATGGAAGTACCCTGCAGTGACTGAAATCATATGGAAGTACCCTGCAGTGACTGAAATCATATGGAAGTACCCTGCAGTGACTGAAATCATATGGAAGTACCCTGCAGTGACTGAAATCATATGGAAGTACCCTGCAGTGACTGAAATCATATGGAAGTACCCTGCAGTGACTGAAATCATATGGAAGTACCCTGCAGTGACTGAAATCATATGGAAGTACCCTGCAGTGACTGAAATCATATGGAAGTACCCTGCAGTGACTGAAATCATATGGAAGTACCCTGCAGTGACTGAAAACATATGGAAGTACCCTGCAGTAACTGAAATCATATGGAAGTACCCTGCAGTGACTGAAATCATATGGAAGTACCCTGCAGTGACTGAAATCATATGGAAGTACCCTGCAGTGACTGAAATCATATGGAAGTACCCTGCAGTGACTGAAATCATATGGAAGTACCCTGCAGTGACTGAAATCATATGGAAGTACCCTGCAGTGACTGAAATCATATGGAAGTACCCTGCAGTGACTGAAATCATATGGAAGTACCCTGCAGTGACTGAAATTATATGGAAGTACCCTGCAGTGACTGAAAACATATGGAAGTACCCTGCAGTGACTGAAATCATATGGAAGTACCCTGCAGTGACTGAAATCATATGGAAGTACCCTGCAGTGACTGAAATCATATGGAAGTACCCTGCAGTGACTGAAATCATATGGAAGTACCCTGCAGTGACTGAAATCATATGGAAGTACCCTGCAGTGACTGAAATCATATGGAAGTACCCTGCAGTGACTGAAATCATATGGAAGTACCCTGCAGTGACTGAAATCATATGGAAGTACCCTGCAGTGACTGAAATCATATGGAAGTACCCTGCAGTGACTGAAATCATATGGAAGTACCCTGCAGTGACTGAAATCATATGGAAGTACCCTGCAGTGACTGAAATCATATGGAAGTACCCTGCAGTGACTGAAATCATATGGAAGTACCCTGCAGTGACTGAAATCATATGGAAGTACCCTGCAGTGACTGAAATCATATGGAAGTACCCTGCAGTGACTGAAATCATATGGAAGTACCCTGCAGTGACTGAAATCATATGGAAGTACCCTGCAGTGACTGAAATTATATGGAAGTACCCTGCAGTGACTGAAAACATATGGAAGTACCCTGCAGTGACTGAAATCATATGGAAGTACCCTGCAGTGACTGAAAACATATGGAAGTACCCTGCAGTGACTGAAAACATATGGAAGTACCCTGCAGTGACTGAAATCATATGGAAGTACCCTGCAGTGACTGAAATCATATGGAAGTACCCTGCAGTGACTGAAATCATATGGAAGTACCCTGCAGTGACTGAAATCATATGGAAGTACCCTGCAGTGACTGAAATCATATGGAAGTACCCTGCAGTGACTGAAATCATATGGAAGTACCCTGCAGTGACTGAAATCATATGGAAGTACCCTGCAGTGACTGAAATCATATGGAAGTACCCTGCAGTGACTGAAAACATATGGAAGTACCCTGCAGTGACTGAAATCATATGGAAGTACCCTGCAGTGACTGAAATCATATGGAAGTACCCTGCAGTGACTGAAATCATATGGAAGTACCCTGCAGTGACTGAAATCATATGGAAGTACCCTGCAGTGACTGAAATCATATGGAAGTACCCTGCAGTGACTGAAATCATATGGAAGTACCCTGCAGTGACTGAAATCATATGGAAGTACCCTGCAGTGACTGAAATCATATGGAAGTACCCTGCAGTGACTGAAATCATATGGAAGTACCCTGCAGTGACTGAAATTATATGGAAGTACCCTGCAGTGACTGAAAACATATGGAAGTACCCTGCAGTGACTGAAATCATATGGAAGTACCCTGCAGTGACTGAAATTATATGGAAGTACCCTGCAGTGACTGAAATCATATGGAAGTACCCTGCAGTGACTGAAATCATATGGAAGTACCCTGCAGTGACTGAAAACATATGGAAGTACCCTGCAGTGACTGAAAACATATGGAAGTACCCTGCAGTGACTGAAATCATATGGAAGTACCCTGCAGTGACTGAAATCATATGGAAGTACCCTGCAGTGACTGAAATCATATGGAAGTACCCTGCAGTGACTGAAATCATATGGAAGTACCCTGCAGTGACTGAAAACATATGGAAGTACCCTGCAGTGACTGAAATCATATGGAAGTACCCTGCAGTGACTGAAATCATATGGAAGTACCCTGCAGTGACTGAAATCATATGGAAGTACCCTGCAGTGACTGAAATCATATGGAAGTACCCTGCAGTGACTGCTGGTTTGTTCCTTTAAATTAAGACCTGTTTGTTGTCATTGTAGAAAACTGAGAAGCAAAAACTGTCAGACACTGTGGGCCTCAGTAGCTATACCCTCAGTGATAGCATTACATGTTCTGTTATTAGCTGCTACAATTTCAACTTCTACTCAGATACAGTACATGAGGAAAGAATCATTTCAACAGAGAGGGGGGTCTGTCTCTCTGTACATCAGGGGATCACGTACATTTTGAGAGGGGGTATGGCTCTCTGTACATCAGGGGATCACGTACATTTTGAGAGGGGGTCTGTCTCTCTGTACATCAGGGGATCACGTACATTTTGAGAGGGGGTCTGTCTCTCTGTACATCAGGGGATCACGCACATTTTGAGAGGGGGTCTGTCTCTCTGTACATCAGGGGATCACGTACATTTTGAGGATCTGGATTTCATTCTTGGCAGCCTTGCGTACTTTCCTCCCGTCCTTCTTCAGAAACTTCTTACAGACAAACACCTTGTTGGTTTGTCGGTCTTTAGCCATACACAGCTCACAGAACTCCTTCCTGCAGACAGGGAGTGGGGAGAGGGAGGAGAGGGAGAAGAGAGAAGGTAGAGAGTGAAGAGAGAGGGTGAGAGAGAGAAGAGAGGGTGAGAGAGAGAAGAGAGGGTGAGAGAGAAGAGAGGGTGAGAGAGAAGAGAGGGTGAGAGAGAGAAGAGAGGGTGAGAGAGAGAAGAGAGGGTGAGAGAGAAGAGAGAAGGTAGAGAGAGAAGAGAGGGTGAGAGAGAAGAGAGGGTTGAGAGAGAGAAGAGAAGGTGAGAGAGAGAAGAGAGGGTGAGGGAGAGAAGAGAGGGTGAGAGAGAGAAGAGAGGGTGAGAGACAGTGATAGAGCAAAAGAGAAAGGAGGTAGAGGAGAACATAATCAAGACAGATGCATTTTATAGCAGCACTCCTCAATCTCTGTTAATGCCTAAAAACATTCCCAGCGGACAAAAACGCAAGGTCAGGGCCATATTAGGCAGACCGACATGTTTTAAATGGCTTTAAAACAAAACAGGCCACGAAGAGCGACCGGGCAGAGCAGACACAGAGAAACACGCCAAAATGCATCTGTGTCTGCAAAAGCATTAACACACAACCACTTTCTGTCGGAAAGACTGAGGACGGCATCTTTAAAAGTAACATAGTGGTTATTAGACTACATAATGAACAGAGTGGTTATTAGACTACATAATGAACAGAGTGGTTATTAGACTACATAATGAACAGAGTGGTTATTAGACTACATAATGAACAGAGTGGTTAACAGACTACATGATGAACAGAGTGGTTAACAGACTACATAATGAACAGAGTGGTTATTAGACTACATAATGAACAGAGTGGTTATTAGACTACATAATGAACACAGTGGTTATTAGACTACATAATGAACAGAGTGGTTAACAGACTACATAATGAACAGAGTGGTTATTAGACTACATAATGAACAGAGTGGTTATTAGACTACATAATGAACAGAGTGGTTATTAGACTACATAATGAACAGAGTGGTTAACAGACTACATGATGAACAGAGTGGTTAACAGACTACATAATGAACAGAGTGGTTATTAGACTACATAATGAACAGAGTGGTTATTAGACTACATAATGAACACAGTGGTTATTAGACTACATAATGAACAGAGTGGTTAACAGACTACATAATGAACAGAGTTATTATTAGACTACATAATGAACAGAGTGGTTATTAGACTACATAATGAACAGAGTGGTTAACAGACTACATAATGAACAGAGTGGTTATTAGACTACATAATGAACAGAGTGGTTAACAGACTACATAATGAACAGAGTGATTATTAGACTACATAATGAACATAGTGGTTATTAGACTACATAATGAACAGAGTGGTTATTAGAGTACATAATGAACAGAGTGGTTATTAGACTACATAATGAACAGAGTGGTTATTAGACTACATAATGAACAGAGTGGTTAACAGACTACATAATGAACAGAGTGGTTAACAGACTACATAATGAACAGAGTGGTTATTAGACTACATAATGAACAGAGTGGTTATCAGACTACATAATGAACAGAGTGGTTATTAGACTACATAATGAACAGAGTGGTTAACAGACTACATAATGAACAGAGTGGTTATTAGACTACATAATGAACAGAGTGGTTAACAGACTACATAATGAACAGAGTGATTATTAGACTACATCATGAACAGAGTGGTTAACAGACTACATAATGAACAGAGTGGTTATTAGACTACATAATGAACAGAGTGGTTATTAGACTACATAATGAACAGAGTGGTTATTAGAGTACATAATGAACAGTGGTTATTAGAGTACATAATGAACTGAATGGTTATTAGACTACATAACGAACAGAGTGGTTATTAGACTACATAATGAACAGAGTGGTTAACAGACTACATAATGAACAGAGTGGTTATTAGACTACATAATGAACAGAGTGGTTATTAGACTACATAATGAACAGAGTGGTTATTAGAATACATAATGAACAGAGTGGTTAACAGACTACATAATGAACATAGTGGTTATTAGACTACATAATTAACAGAGTGGTTATTAGACTACATAATGAACAGAGTGGTTATTAGACTGCATAATGAACAGAGTGGTTATTAGACTACATAATGAACAGAGTGGTTAACAGACTACATAATGAACAGATTGGTTATTAGACTACATAATGAACAGAGTGGTTATTAGACTACATAATGAACAGAGTGGTTAACAGACTACATAACGAACAGAGTGGTTATTAGACTACATAATGAACAGAGTGGTTATTAGACTACATAATGAACAGAGTGGTTATTAGACTACATAATGAACAGATTGGTTATTAGACTACATAATGAACAGAGTGGTTATTAGACTACATAATGAACAGAGTGGTTATTAGACTACATAATGAACAGAGTGGTTATTAGACTACATAATGAACAGAGTGGTTATTAGACTACATAATGAACACAGTGGTTATTAGACTATATAACGAACAGAGTGGTTAACAGACTACATAATTAACAGTGTCTACATATTGCTGGTTGATGATTTAAGAGGATTTAAATTAAAGTGGGCTGGATGGAGACTTTTCAACCTCAGTCAATACCAGGATCTACCTCACACATTATCTCCAGCACAATACCAGGATCTACCTCAGTCATTATCTCCAGCACAATACCAGGATCTACCTCAGTCATTATCTCAGCTCCAGTACCAGGGCTACATACGTGAAAACTAAACATTTCTATGTTTTGTAGAAACAAATATTATGTTTTTAAAAACAGTGATTTTGAAACTCTATGATCATTTTGAGTGTAGTGCGGAGCAGGAAAACACCCTCCACAGATCATAGAAACGGCCCGGTTTCACACATGTACACTGGAGACGATGAAGTTGAAAAGTGGCTTAAACTCCATACACTTGAGATAAAATACTAAACACCAAATACTGACAAACAAATCCCAACAACCATTGCATTAATATTGACAGGAAACTTCAGCCTGACATCATGAATATGACCACATGGTTTCCCCTTTACCTCAACCTGACATCATGAATAATGAATATGACCGCATGGTTTCCCCTTTACCTCAGCCTGACATCATGAATAATGAATATGACCGCATGGTTTCCCCTTTACCTCAGCCTGACATCATAAATAATGAATATGACCACATGGTTTCCCCTTTACCTCAACCTGACATCATGAATATGACCATATGGTTTCCCCTTTTCCTCAACCTGATATCATGAATATGACCACATGGTTTCCCCTTTACCTCAGCCTGACATCATGAATAATGAATATGACCACATGGTTTCCATTTACCTCAGCCTGACATCATGAATAATGAATATGACCACATGGTTTCCCCTTTACCTCAGCCTGACATCATGAATAATGAATATGACCACATGGTTTCCCTTTACCTCAGCCTGACATCATGAATAATGAATATGAACACATGGTTTCCCCTTTACCTCAACCTGACATCATGCATAATGAACACATGGTTTCTCCTTTACCTCAGCCTGACATCATGAATAATGAATATGACCACATGGTTTCCCCTTTACCTCAGCCTGACATCATGAATATGACCACATGGTTTCCCCTTTACCTCAGCCTGACATCATGAATAATGAACACATGGTTTCCCCTTTACCTCAACCTGACATCATGAATAATGAATATGAACACATGGTTTCCCCTTTACCTCAGCCTGACATCATGAATAATGAATATGACCACATGGTTTCCCCTTTACCTCAGCCTGACATCATGAATAATGAATATGACCACATGGTTTCCCCTTTACCTCAGCCTGACATCATGAAAAATGAATATGACCACATGGTTTCCCCTTTACCTCAGCCTGACATCATGAAAAATGAATATGACCACATGGTTTCTCCTTTACCTCAGCCTGACATCATGAATATGACCACATGGTTTCCCCTTTACCTCAGCCTGACATCATGAATATGACCACATGGTTTCCCCTTTACCTCAGCCTGACATTATGAATAATGAATATGAACAAATGGTTTCTCCTTTACCTCAGCCTGACATCATGAATATTGAATATGAACACATGGTTTCCCCTTTACCTCAACCTGACATCATGAATATGACCACATGGTTTCCCCTTTACCTCAGCCTGACATCATGAATAATGAATGTGAACACATGGTTTCCCCTTTATCTCAACCTGACATCATGCATAATGAACACATGGTTTCCCCTTTACCTCAGCCTGACATCATGAATAATGACTATGACCACATGGTTTCCCCTTTACCTCAGCCTGACATCATGAATATGAACACATGGTTTCCCTTTTACCTCAACCTGACATCATGAATATGAACACATGGTTTCCCCTTTACCTCAACCTGACATCAAGAATATGACCACATGGTTTCCCCTTTACCTCAACCTGACATCATGAATATGACCACATGGTTTCCCCTTTACCTCAACCTGACATCATGAATATGAACACATGGTTTCCCCTTTACCTCAACCTGACATCATGAATAATGAATATGAATACATGGTTTCTCCTTTACCTCAGCCTGACATCATGAATTTGACCACATGGTTTCCCCTTTACCTCAACCTGACACATCATGAATAATGAATATGACCACATGGTTTCCCCTTTACCTCAACCTGACATCATAAATAATGAACACATGGTTTCCCCTTTACCTCAGCCTGACATCATGAATAATGAACACATGGTTTCCCCTTTACCTCAGCCTGACATCATGAATAATGAATATGACCACATGGTTTCCCCTTTACCTCAGCCTGACATCATGAATAATGAATATGACCACATGGTTTCTCCTTTAACTCAACCTGACATCATGAATATGAACACATGGTTTCCCCTTTACCTCAGCCTGACATCATGAATAATGAATATGACCACATGGTTTCCCCTTTACCTCAGCCTGACATCA
The DNA here is from genome assembly GCF_045791955.1 of Oncorhynchus clarkii lewisi. Lineage (NCBI taxonomy): Eukaryota > Metazoa > Chordata > Actinopteri > Salmoniformes > Salmonidae > Oncorhynchus > Oncorhynchus clarkii. The sequence continues at coordinate 74,494,343 of NC_092162.1, forward strand.
TGAATAATGAACACATGGTTTCCCCTTTACCTCAGCCTGACATCATGAATAATGAATATGACCACATGGTTTCCCTTTACCTCAACCTGACATCATGAATATGACCACATGGTTTCCCCTTTACCTCAGCCTGACATCATGCATAATGAACACATGGTTTCTCCTTTACCTCAGCCTGACATCATGAATAATGAATATGAACACATGGTTTCCCTTTTACCTCAACCTGACATCATGAATATGAACACATGGTTTCCCCTTTACCTCAACCTGACATCAAGAATATGACCACATGGTTTCCCCTTTACCTCAACCTGACATCATGAATATGACCACATGGTTTCCCCTTTACCTCAACCTGACATCATGAATATGAACACATGGTTTCCCCTTTACCTCAACCTGACATAATGAATAATGAATATGAATACATGGTTTCTCCTTTACCTCAGCCTGACATCATGAATATGACCACATGGTTTCCCCTTTACCTCAACCTGACACATCATGAATATGAACACATGGTTTCTAATTTACCTCAACCTGACATCATGAATAATGAATATGACCACATGGTTTCCCCTTTACCTCAGCCTGACATCATGAATATGACCACATGGTTTCCCCTTTACCTCAACCTGACACATCATGAATAATGAATATGACCACATGGTTTCCCCTTTACCTCAACCTGACATCATGAATAATGAACACATGGTTTCCCCTTTACCTCAACCTGACACATCATGAATAATGAATATGACCACATGGTTTCCCTTTACCTCAACCTGACATCATGAATATGACCACATGGTTTCCCCCTTACCTCAGCCTGACATCATGCATAATGAACACATGGTTTCTCCTTTACCTCAGCCTGACATCATGAATAATGAATATGAACACATGGTTTCCCTTTTACCTCAACCTGACATCATGAATATGAACACATGGTTTCCCCTTTACCTCAACCTGACATCAAGAATATGACCACATGGTTTCCCCTTTACCTCAACCTGACATCATTAATATGACCACATGGTTTCCCCTTTACCTCAACCTGACATCATGAATATGAACACATGGTTTCCCCTTTACCTCAACCTGACATAATGAATAATGAATATGAATACATGGTTTCTCCTTTACCTCAGCCTGACATCATGAATATGACCACATGGTTTCCCCTTTACCTCAACCTGACACATCATGAATATGAACACATGGTTTCTAATTTACCTCAACCTGACATCATGAATAATGAATATGACCACATGGTTTCCCCTTTACCTCAGCCTGACATCATGAATATGACCACATGGTTTCCCCTTTACCTCAACCTGACACATCATGAATAATGAATATGACCACATGGTTTCCCCTTTACCTCAACCTGACATCATGAATAATGAACACATGGTTTCCCCTTTACCTCAACCTGACACATCATGAATAATGAATATGACCACATGGTTTCCCCTTTACCTCAGCCTGACATCATGAATAATGAACACATGGTTTCCACTTTACCTCAGCCTGACATCATGAATAATGAACACATGGTTTCCCCTTTACCTCAGCCTGACATCATGAATAATGAATATGACCACATGGTTTCCCCTTTACCTCAGCCTGACATCATGAATAATGAATATGACCACATGGTTTCTCCTTTAACTCAACCTGACATCATGAATATGAACACATGGTTTCCCCTTTACCTCAACCTGACACATCATGAATAATGAATATGACCACATGGTTTCCCCTTTACCTCAGCCTGACATCATGAATAATGAACACATGGTTTCCCCTTTACCTCAACCTGATATCATGAATATGACCACATGGTTTCCCCTTTACCTCAGCCTGACATCATGAATAATGAATATGACCACATGGTTTCCCTTTACCTCAACCTGACATCATGAATATGACCACATGGTTTCCCCTTTACCTCAGCCTGACATCATGAATAATGAATATGTACACATGGTTTCCCCTTTACCTCAGCCTGACATCATGAATAATGAATATGACCACATGGTTTCCCCTTTACCTCAGCCTGACATCATGAATATGAACACATGGTTTCCCTTTTACCTCAACCTGACATCATGAATATGAACACATGGTTTCCCCTTTACCTCAACCTGACATCAAGAATATGACCACATGGTTTCCCCTTTACCTCAACCTGACATCATGAATATGACCACATGGTTTCCCCTTTACCTCAACCTGACATCATGAATATGAACACATGGTTTCCCCTTTACCTCAACCTGACATCATGAATAATGAATATGAATACATGGTTTCTCCTTTACCTCAGCCTGACATCATGAATATGACCACATGGTTTCCCCTTTACCTCAACCTGACACATCATGAATATGAACACATGGTTTCTAATTTACCTCAACCTGACATCATGAATAATGAATATGACCACATGGTTCCCCTTTACCTCAACCTGACATCATGAATAATGAATATGACCACATGGTTTCCCCTTTACCTCAGCCTGACATCATGAATAATGAATATGAACACATGGTTTCTCCTTTACCTCAACCTGACATCATGAATAATGAATATGACCACATGGTTTCTCCTTTACCTCAACCTGACACATCATGAATAATGAATATGACCACATGGTTTCCCCTTTACCTCAACCTGACATCATGAATATGACCACATGGTTTCCCCTTTACCTCAACCTGACATCATGAATAATGAATATGACCACATGGTTTCCCCTTTACCTCAACCTGACATCATGAATATGACCACATGGTTTCCCCTTTACCTCAGCCTGACATCATGAATAATGAATATGAACACATGGTTTCTCCTTTACCTCAACCTGACATCAAGAATATGACCACATGGTTTCCCCTTTACCTCAGTCTGACATCATGAATAATGAACACATGGTTTCCCCTTTACCTCAACCTGACATCATGAATATGACCACATGGTTTCCCCTTTACCTCAACCTGACATCATGAATATGAACACATGGTTTCCCCTTTACCTCAACCTGACATCATGAATATGAACACATGGTTTCCACTTTACCTCAACCTGACATCATGAATATGAACACATGGTTTCTCCTTTACCTCAACCTGGCATCATGAATAATGAATATGACCACATGGTTTCCCATTTACCTCAACCTGACATCATGAATATGAACACATGGTTTCCACTTTACCTCAACCTGACATCATGAATATGACCACAAGGTTTCCCCTTTACCTCAACCTGACATCATGAATAATGAATATGACCACATGGTTTCTCCTTTACCTCAACCTGACACATCATGAATAATGAATATGACCACAAGGTTTCCCCTTTACCTCAACCTGACATCATGAATAATGAATATGACCACATGGTTTCCCCTTTACCTCAACCTGACATCATGAATATGAACACATGGTTTCCCCTTTACCTCAACCTGACATCATGAATATGAACACATGGTTTCCACTTTACCTCAACCTGACATCATGAATATGAACACATGGTTTCCCCTTTACCTCAACCTGACATCATGAATATGACCACATGGTTTCCCCTTTATCTCAACCTGACACATCATGAATATGAACACATGGTTTCTAATTTACCTCAACCTGACATCATGAATAATGAATATGACCACATGGTTTCCCCTTTACCTCAGCCTGACATCATGAATTTGACCACATGGTTTCCCCTTTACCTCAACCTGACACATCATGAATAATGAATATGACCACATGGTTTCCCCTTTACCTCAACCTGACATCATGAATAATGAACACATGGTTTCCCCTTTACCTCAACCTGACACATCATGAATAATGAATATGACCACATGGTTTTCCCTTTACCTCAGCCTGACATCATGAATAATGAACACATGGTTTCCACTTTACCTCAGCCTGACATCATGAATAATGAACACATGGTTTCCCCTTTACCTCAGCCTGACATCATGAATAATGAATATGACCACATGGTTTCCCCTTTACCTCAGCCTGACATCATGAATAATGAATATGACCACATGGTTTCTCCTTTAACTCAACCTGACATCATGAATATGAACACATGGTTTCCCCTTTACCTCAGCCTGACATCATGAATAATGAATATGACCACATGGTTTCCCCTTTACCTCAGCCTGACATCATGAATAATGAACACATGGTTTCCCCTTTACCTCAGCCTGACATCATGAATAATGAATATGACCACATGGTTTCCCTTTACCTCAACCTGACATCATGAATATGACCACATGGTTTCCCCTTTACCTCAGCCTGACATCATGAATAATGAATATGAACACATGGTTTCCCCTTTATCTCAACCTGACATCATGCATAATGAACACATGGTTTCTCCTTTACCTCAGCCTGACATCATGAATAATGAATATGAACACATGGTTTCCCTTTTACCTCAACCTGACATCATGAATATGAACACATGGTTTCCCCTTTACCTCAACCTGACATCAAGAATATGACCACATGGTTTCCCCTTTACCTCAACCTGACATCATGAATATGACCACATGGTTTCCCCTTTACCTCAACCTGACATCATGAATATGAACACATGGTTTCCCCTTTACCTCAACCTGACATCATGAATAATGAATATGAATACATGGTTTCTCCTTTACCTCAGCCTGACATCATGAATATGACCACATGGTTTCCCCTTTACCTCAACCTGACACATCATGAATATGAACACATGGTTTCTAATTTACCTCAACCTGACATCATGAATAATGAATATGACCACATGGTTTCCCTTTACCTCAGCCTGATATCATGAATATGACCACATGGTTTCCCCTTTACCTCAACCTGACACATCATGAATAATGAATATGACCACATGGTTTCCCCTTTACCTCAGCCTGACATCATGAATAATGAATATGACCACATGGTTTCTCCTTTAACTCAACCTGACATCATGAATATGAACACATGGTTTCCCCTTTACCTCAACCTGACACATCATGAATAATGAATATGACCACATGGTTTCCCCTTTACCTCAGCCTGACATCATGAATAATGAACACATGGTTTCCCCTTTACCTCAAACTGATATCATGAATATGACCACATGGTTTCCCCTTTACCTCAGCCTGACATCATGAATATGAACACATGGTTTCCCTTTTACCTCAACCTGACATCATGAATATGAACACATGGTTTCCCCTTTACCTCAACCTGACATCAAGAATATGACCACATTGTTTCCCCTTTACCTCAACCTGACATCATGAATATGACCACATGGTTTCCCCTTTACCTCAACCTGACATCATGAATATGAACACATGGTTTCCCCTTTACCTCAACCTGACATCATGAATAATGAATATGAATACATGGTATCTCCTTTACCTCAGCCTGACATCATGAATATGACCACATGGTTTCCCCTTTACCTCAACCTGACACATCATGAATATGAACACATGGTTTCTACTTTACCTCAACCTGACACATCATGAATAATGAATATGACCACATGGTTTCCCCTTTACCTCAGCCTGACATCATGAATAATGAACACATGGTTTCCACTTTACCTCAGCCTGACAACATGAATAATGAACACATGGTTTCCCCTTTACCTCAGCCTGACATCATGAATAATTAATATGACCACATGGTGTCCCCTTTACCTCAGCCTGACATCATGAATAATGAACACATGGTTTCCCCTTTACCTCAGCCTGACATCATGAATAATGAATATGACCACATGGTTCCCCTTTACCTCAACCTGACATCATGAATAATGAATATGACCACATGGTTTCCCCTTTACCTCAACCTGACATCATGAATATGACCACATGGTTTCCCCTTTACCTCAACCTGACATCATGAATAATGAATATGACCACATGGTTTCCCCTTTACCTCAGCCTGACATCATGAATAATGAATATGACCACATGGTTTCCCCTTTACCTCAGCCTGACATCATAAATAATGAATATGACCACATGGTTTCCCCTTTACCTCAGCCTGACATCATGAATATGAACACATGGTTTCCCCTTTACCTCAACCTGACATCAAGAATATGACCACATGGTTTCCCCTTTACCTCAACCTGACATCATGAATATGACCACATGGTTTCCCCTTTACCTCAACCTGACATCATGAATATGAACACATGGTTTCCCCTTTACCTCAACCTGACATCATGAATAATGAATATGAACACATGGTTTCTCCTTTACCTCAGCCTGACACATCATGAATATGAACACATGGTTTCTAATTTACCTCAACCTGACATCATGAATAATGAATATGACCACATGGTTTCCCCTTTACCTCAGCCTGACATCATGAATATGACCACATGGTTTCCCCTTTACCTCAACCTTACACATCATGAATAATGAATATGACCACATGGTTTCCCCTTTACCTCAACCTGACATCATGAATAATGAACACATGGTTTCCACTTTACCTCAGCCTGACATCATGAATAATGAACACATGGTTTCCCCTTTACCTCAGCTTGACATCATGAATATGACCACATGGTTTCCCCTTTACCTCAACCTGACATCATGAATAATGAATATGACCACATGGTTTCCCCTTTACCTCAGCCTGACATCATGAATAATGAATATGACCACATGGTTTCCCCTTTACCTCAGCCTGACATCATGAATATGACCACATGGTTTCCCCTTTACCTCAACCTGACATCATGAATAATGAATATGACCACATGGTTTCCCCTTTACCTCAGCCTGACATCATGAATATGACCACATGGTTTCCCCTTTACCTCAACCTGACACATCATGAATAATGAATATGACCACATGGTTTCCACTTTACCTCAGCCTGACATCATGAATATGACCACATGCTTTCCCCTTTACCTCAGCCTGACATCATGAATAATGAATATGAACACATGGTTTCTCCTTTACCTCAACCTGACATCATGAATAATGAATATGACCACATGGTTTCTCCTTTACCTCAACCTGACACATCATGAATAATGAATATGACCACATGGTTTCCCCTTTACCTCAACCTGACATCATGAATAATGAACACATGGTTTCCACTTTACCTCAGCCTGACATCATGAATAATGAACACATGGTTTCCCCTTTACCTCAGCCTGACATCATGAATAATTAATATGACCACATGGTTTCCCCTTTACCTCAGCCTGACATCATGAATAATAACCACATGGTGTCCCCTTTACCTCAGCCTGACATCATGAATAATGAACACATGGTTTCCCCTTTACCTCAGCCTGACATCATGAATAATGAATATGACCACATGGTTCCCCTTTACCTCAACCTGACATCATGAATAATGAATATGACCACATGGTTTCCCCTTTACCTCAACCTGACATTATGAATATGACCACATGGTTTCCCCTTTACCTCAACCTGACATCATGAATAATGAATATGACCACATGGTTTCCCCTTTACCTCAGCCTGACATCATGAATAATGAATATGACCACATGGTTTCCCCTTTACCTCAGCCTGACATCATGAATTTGACCACATGGTTTCCCCTTTACCTCAACCTGACACATCATGAATAATGAATATGACCACATGGTTTCCCCTTTACCTCAACCTGACATCATGAATAATGAACACATGGTTTCCCCTTTACCTCAACCTGACACATCATGAATAATGAATATGACCACATGGTTTTCCCTTTACCTCAGCCTGACATCATGAATAATGAACACATGGTTTCCACTTTACCTCAGCCTGACATCATGAATAATGAACACATGGTTTCCCCTTTACCTCAGCCTGACATCATGAATAATGAATATGACCACATGGTTTCCCCTTTACCTCAGCCTGACATCATGAATAATGAATATGACCACATGGTTTCTCCTTTAACTCAACCTGACATCATGAATATGAACACATGGTTTCCCCTTTACCTCAGCCTGACATCATGAATAATGAATATGACCACATGGTTTCCCCTTTACCTCAGCCTGACATCATGAATAATGAACACATGGTTTCCCCTTTACCTCAGCCTGACATCATGAATAATGAATATGACCACATGGTTTCCCTTTACCTCAACCTGACATCATGAATATGACCACATGGTTTCCCCTTTACCTCAGCCTGACATCATGAATAATGAATATGAACACATGGTTTCCCCTTTATCTCAACCTGACATCATGCATAATGAACACATGGTTTCTCCTTTACCTCAGCCTGACATCATGAATAATGAATATGAACACATGGTTTCCCTTTTACCTCAACCTGACATCATGAATATGAACACATGGTTTCCCCTTTACCTCAACCTGACATCAAGAATATGACCACATGGTTTCCCCTTTACCTCAACCTGACATCATGAATATGACCACATGGTTTCCCCTTTACCTCAACCTGACATCATGAATATGAACACATGGTTTCCCCTTTACCTCAACCTGACATCATGAATAATGAATATGAATACATGGTTTCTCCTTTACCTCAGCCTGACATCATGAATATGACCACATGGTTTCCCCTTTACCTCAACCTGACACATCATGAATATGAACACATGGTTTCTAATTTACCTCAACCTGACATCATGAATAATGAATATGACCACATGGTTTCCCTTTACCTCAGCCTGATATCATGAATATGACCACATGGTTTCCCCTTTACCTCAACCTGACACATCATGAATAATGAATATGACCACATGGTTTCCCCTTTACCTCAACCTGACATCATGAATAATGAACACATGGTTTCCCCTTTACCTCAACCTGACACATCATGAATAATGAATATGACCACATGGTTTCCCCTTTACCTCAGCCTGACATCATGAATAATGAACACATGGTTTCCACTTTACCTCAGCCTGACATCATGAATAATGAACACATGGTTTCCCCTTTACCTCAGCCTGACATCATGAATAATGAATATGACCACATGGTTTCCCCTTTACCTCAGCCTGACATCATGAATAATGAATATGACCACATGGTTTCTCCTTTAACTCAACCTGACATCATGAATATGAACACATGGTTTCCCCTTTACCTCAGCCTGACATCATGAATAATGAATATGACCACATGGTTTCCCCTTTACCTCAGCCTGACATCATGAATAATGAACACATGGTTTCCCCTTTACCTCAGCCTGACATCATGAATAATGAATATGACCACATGGTTTCCCTTTACCTCAACCTGACATCATGAATATGACCACATGGTTTCCCCTTTACCTCAGCCTGACATCATGAATAATGAATATGAACACATGGTTTCCCCTTTATCTCAACCTGACATCATGCATAATGAACACATGGTTTCTCCTTTACCTCAGCCTGACATCATGAATAATGAATATGAACACATGGTTTCCCTTTTACCTCAACCTGACATCATGAATATGAACACATGGTTTCCCCTTTACCTCAACCTGACATCAAGAATATGACCACATGGTTTCCCCTTTACCTCAACCTGACATCATGAATATGACCACATGGTTTCCCCTTTACCTCAACCTGACATCATGAATATGAACACATGGTTTCCCCTTTACCTCAACCTGACATCATGAATAATGAATATGAATACATGGTTTCTCCTTTACCTCAGCCTGACATCATGAATATGACCACATGGTTTCCCCTTTACCTCAACCTGACACATCATGAATATGAACACATGGTTTCTAATTTACCTCAACCTGACATCATGAATAATGAATATGACCACATGGTTTCCCTTTACCTCAGCCTGATATCATGAATATGACCACATGGTTTCCCCTTTACCTCAACCTGACACATCATGAATAATGAATATGACCACATGGTTTCCCCTTTACCTCAACCTGACATCATGAATAATGAACACATGGTTTCCCCTTTACCTCAACCTGACACATCATGAATAATGAATATGACCACATGGTTTCCCCTTTACCTCAGCCTGACATCATGAATAATGAACACATGGTTTCCACTTTACCTCAGCCTGACATCATGAATAATGAACACATGGTTTCCCCTTCACCTCAGCCTGACATCATGAATAATGAATATGACCACATGGTTTCCCCTTTACCTCAGCCTGACATCATGAATAATGAATATGACCACATGGTTTCTCCTTTAACTCAACCTGACATCATGAATATGAACACATGGTTTCCCCTTTACCTCAACCTGACACATCATGAATAATGAATATGACCACATGGTTTCCCCTTTACCTCAGCCTGACATCATGAATAATGAACACATGGTTTCCCCTTTACCTCAAACTGATATCATGAATATGACCACATGGTTTCCCCTTTACCTCAGCCTGACATCATGAATATGAACACATGGTTTCCCTTTTACCTCAACCTGACATCATGAATATGAACACATGGTTTCCCCTTTACCTCAACCTGACATCAAGAATATGACCACATTGTTTCCCCTTTACCTCAACCTGACATCATGAATATGACCACATGGTTTCCCCTTTACCTCAACCTGACATCATGAATATGAACACATGGTTTCCCCTTTACCTCAACCTGACATCATGAATAATGAATATGAATACATGGTATCTCCTTTACCTCAGCCTGACATCATGAATATGACCACATGGTTTCCCCTTTACCTCAACCTGACACATCATGAATATGAACACATGGTTTCTACTTTACCTCAACCTGACACATCATGAATAATGAATATGACCACATGGTTTCCCCTTTACCTCAGCCTGACATCATGAATAATGAACACATGGTTTCCACTTTACCTCAGCCTGACATCATGAATAATGAACACATGGTTTCCCCTTTACCTCAGCCTGACATCATGAATAATTCATATGACCACATGGTTCCCCCTTTACCTCAGCCTGACATCATGAATAATAACCACATGGTGTCCCCTTTACCTCAGCCTGACATCATGAATAATGAACACATGGTTTCCCCTTTACCTCAGCCTGACATCATGAATAATGAATATGACCACATGGTTCCCCTTTACCTCAACCTGACATCATGAATAATGAATATGACCACATGGTTTCCCCTTTACCTCAACCTGACATCATGAATATGACCACATGGTTTCCCCTTTACCTCAACCTGACATCATGAATAATGAATATGACCACATGGTTTCCCCTTTACCTCAGCCTGACATCATGAATAATGAATATGACCACATGGTTTCCCCTTTACCTCAGCCTGACATCATAAATAATGAATATGACCACATGGTTTCCCCTTTACCTCAGCCTGACATCATGAATATGAACACATGGTTTCCCCTTTACCTCAACCTGACATCAAGAATATGACCACATGGTTTCCCCTTTACCTCAACCTGACATCATGAATATGACCACATGGTTTCCCCTTTACCTCAACCTGACATCATGAATATGAACACATGGTTTCCCCTTTACCTCAACCTGACATCATGAATAATGAATATGAACACATGGTTTCTCCTTTACCTCAGCCTGACACATCATGAATATGAACACATGGTTTCTAATTTACCTCAACCTGACATCATGAATAATGAATATGACCACATGGTTTCCCCTTTACCTCAGCCTGACATCATGAATATGACCACATGGTTTCCCCTTTACCTCAACCTTACACATCATGAATAATGAATATGACCACATGGTTTCCCCTTTACCTCAACCTGACATCATGAATAATGAACACATGGTTTCCACTTTACCTCAGCCTGACATCATGAATAATGAACACATGGTTTCCCCTTTACCTCAGCTTGACATCATGAATATGACCACATGGTTTCCCCTTTAACTCAACCTGACATCATGAATAATGAATATGACCACATGGTTTCCCCTTTACCTCAGCCTGACATCATGAATAATGAATATGACCACATGGTTTCCCCTTTACCTCAGCCTGACATCATGAATATGACCACATGGTTTCCCCTTTACCTCAACCTGACATCATGAATAATGAATATGACCACATGGTTTCCCCTTTACCTCAGCCTGACATCATGAATATGACCACATGGTTTCCCCTTTACCTCAACCTGACACATCATGAATAATGAATATGACCACATGGTTTCCACTTTACCTCAGCCTGACATCATGAATATGACCACATGCTTTCCCCTTTACCTCAGCCTGACATCATGAATAATGAATATGAACACATGGTTTCTCCTTTACCTCAACCTGACATCATGAATAATGAATATGACCACATGGTTTCTCCTTTACCTCAACCTGACACATCATGAATAATGAATATGACCACATGGTTTCCCCTTTACCTCAACCTGACATCATGAATAATGAACACATGGTTTCCACTTTACCTCAGCCTGACATCATGAATAATGAACACATGGTTTCCCCTTTACCTCAGCTTGACATCATGAATATGACCACATGGTTTCCCCTTTACCTCAACCTGACATCATGAATAATGAATATGACCACATGGTTTCCCCTTTACCTCAGCCTGACATCATGAATAATGAATATGACCACATGGTTTCCCCTTTACCTCAGCCTGACATCATGAATATGACCACATGGTTTCCCCTTTACCTCAACCTGACATCATGAATAATGAATATGACCACATGGTTTCCCCTTTACCTCAGCCTGACATCATGAATATGAACACATGGTTTCCCCTTTACCTCAACCTGACACATCATGAATAATGAATATGACCACATGGTTTCCACTTTACCTCAGCCTGACATCATGAATATGACCACATGCTTTCCCCTTTACCTCAGCCTGACATCATGAATAATGAATATGAACACATGGTTTCTCCTTTACCTCAACCTGACATCATGAATAATGAATATGACCAAATGGTTTCTCCTTTACCTCAACCTGACACATCATGAATAATGAATATGACCACATGGTTTCCCCTTTACCTCAACCTGACATCATGAATATGACCACATGGTTTCCCCTTTACCTCAACCTGACATCATGAATAATGAATATGACCACATGGTTTCCCCTTTACCTCAACCTGACATCATGAATATGACCGCATGGTTTCCCCTTTACCTCAGCCTGACATCATGAATAATGAATATGAACACATGGTTTCTCCTTTACCTCAACCTGACATCATGAATATGACCACATGGTTTCCCCTTTACCTCAACCTGACATCATGAATATGAACACATGGTTTCCCCTTTACCTCAACCTGACATCATGAATATGAACACATGGTTTCCACTTTACCTCAACCTGACATCATGAATATGAACACATGGTTTCTCCTTTACCTCAACCTGACATCATGAATAATGAATATGACCACATGGTTTCCCATTTACCTCAACCTGACATCATGAATATGAACACATGGTTTCCACTTTACCTCAGCCTGACATCATGAATAATGAATATGACCACATGGTTTCCCCTTTACCTCAACCTGACATCATGAATATGAACACATGGTTTCCACTTTACCTCAACCTGACATCATGAATATGAACACATGGTTTCTCCTTTACCTCAACCTGACATCATGAATAATGAATATGACCACATGGTTTCCCCTTTACCTCAGCCTGACATCATGAATAATGAACACATGGTTTCCACTTTACCTCAGCCTGACATCATGAATAATGAACACATGGTTTCCCCTTTACCTCAGCCTGACATCATGAATAATTAATATGACCACATGGTTTCCCCTTTACCTCAGCCTGACATCATGAATAATAACCACATGGTGTCCCCTTTACCTCAGCCTGACATCATGAATAATGAACACATGGTTTCCCCTTTACCTCAGCCTGACATCATGAATAATGAATATGACCACATGGTTCCCCTTTACCTCAACCTGACATCATGAATAATGAATATGACCACATGGTTTCCCCTTTACCTCAACCTGACATCATGAATATGACCACATGGTTTCCCCTTTACCTCAACCTGACATCATGAATAATGAATATGACCACATGGTTTCCCCTTTACCTCAGCCTGACATCATGAATAATGAATATGACCACATGGTTTCCCCTTTACCTCAGCCTGACATCATAAATAATGAATATGAACACATGGTTTCCCCTTTACCTCAGCCTGACATCATGAATATGAACACATGGTTTCCCCTTTACCTCAACCTGACATCAAGAATATGACCACATGGTTTCCCCTTTACCTCAACCTGACATACCTTAAGGGAACATTTCGGCATTTCGTGTATGATCAGTGAGAAAGTCCATATTGCAAATGTACGGTCCCTTACTAGACGTCCGAAATCGTTTGTAAAATTCGCGGTCGGCGTCGGGCCGTGCGGTAGGGCCAGACCTACCGGGAAGTCATCAAATGAACTTTGTCGGACATTCGGTTTCCGTTTTATAAAATAAACAAGTTTTTGAGCGTTTTTCCGCTATCCCGGAATTTCCCACAAGAGGGCATACGGAATCATATGGCAATTTGGCAAAACATCACGAATCACGACGGGGCCTTATCTCGAAAACGGAAAATATTTTGAAGCCGAAACTCGGTGAGCGTAGGTTTGGCATAATGGGCAGTTGGCCCCGAACAAGATGGCGTCTAGGCCTCGACGGTTTTTGAGTTATGGCCGTTTTTCTGGGATTAAAGGTCCTAAATGGAAATAGAGAAATTATTTTTCCACTTCAGGTCAAAGTCAAGGAGCCTCCGGTGTCAATAAAAAAAGAACCAGCCATTTATCTATCGTCATTTAAGAGAAACGGAACAATGACAACTTGGCGATGGTCACAAATAGGCGTTTTTTTTTTTCAACGGTTACAGATCCAGTTGCAGGGTGTTCATACGAATCTTTTTAAAGTGTGCTGCGGAGCTCTGCGAGATTTCTGTGATTTTCTATGATTTTCTGAAATAACACACACATACTAAACCCTCCGTAAATAACTCAGTTGTTAACGTAAAGACTTAAAACTCAGGATTCTGTAACAGCATACCCCAATGAGGATATGTGGTGATTTATAGCTTCCTGTGCCAACCGGAAGTGCCATAATTGGTGTCTCAGGGGCTGTTTCAAAGGGTTAAAAAAGTCTGATCTGTCCAAAACTTCATATATGTGATTAGGCAACCCCCATGAACTGTAAATCAGTCATTTTTCCCCAAAAAATTCAAAGGAAAAAAAAATCACACTAAAACACAACTTGAATGGAGGGACGTATTGGGGTGCGTAGAGACAGACAGTGGCTGCAATAGTTAGCTTTGTTGGAGCTAAAAAAGAACTGTCAGACCTAGAGTTCCGAAACTTTAGAAACCTGTTCTAGACCTCCGGTCGATGGTGCGTGGTGAGTTACGTGGCTCTAGACGGTTCTCGGACCGAGAAACAGCCTCGTACATTTGCAATACCTTCAATTCATTTTGACCATTACAAAAATGACGACGTTTAGAAAAGTCTCAGAGACGCAAGGCTAGGTGCATTGAAACCGGCTCGGCCCATAGAGACGGACCCCAACGTTTCTGTCCGATAGCTCGTTCAAGGACCCCGTAGGAAGGCATGGAAAAAAGTGGATTTTCAGCACCAATTAGGGTTTTTCTCGGACACCAAATGACCTATCGAGCCGAAACTCGGGATTCGGGGTCGCCTCACATAGGCCTTCACATAATGTCCGAACTGGACCCGCAGCTAGAACGTAACTATGTGTTTTACCTTTTTATTATGTTTTAAACCGAAGGCGCTGTGAATTATGGGACTGCTCTGACATATGTGATAGTTGGCTACTAAATGAGTAGGAAAAAGTGGGTTTGGTGTCAATTGATATCCATTTGGTGTCATAATGACATCTAATTGACTGATGGACACTGACTTGCTAGTTGACTTTTGTACATTTGCAATATGTTTAAACGGAGAGGGACCATCACCAAAATGGCATTCTGAAATCAACACAAAAAATGGCATCACCATAGTCTCCAGACTGTGCCGAGTTCAAGGAGACGCCCCGCTTGACCGTAGCTCGTTCTGAGTGCAGCAAACTTGAAAAAAAGAAGGCCCAAAATGAAGCCTGCACCACAATGTCATTTGATTTTGGGTGGCAGTGAGAGAACCGTTAGGGTGAGAAGCACAATTCCACCACATGAATGTTCCTAAGGTCCTCCCGATCTGAACAAGCCTAACCTTGACCGTGTGGCATTAACCCTTCACAGTAAAACAGGGTTTTTTGATCTCACAGATTACAGTGACATCTCTCCCCATAGGAATACATAGCCTGCACCACAAAATTCAACCTGAAGCCTATATGGGTTATGAATGCCGTATGAACCTGTCTTCGGTACCAGTCCATCAGGCCACTATGAGATCTACCTGTGTCGAATCTAAGCTTCCTGGAGCAACCGGAAGTGGTTAAAATGCCCCTAACAGTGTTTACCCATACACTGCCTGCAGTTTGATAGACATAGTGCATTCAACCCTGTGTAGATCAGTCAATTCTTAACGTAAAGACTTAAAACTCGGGATTCTGTAAGTGGCTATGTAAATCAAGACATGTGTTTACTTATAGCTTCCTGTGCCAACCGGAAGTGCCTTTAATTGGGTCACACTCTCTGTTTCGAAGGGTTAAAAAAGTCACATCTCTCCAAAACTTCATATGTGTGACTAGGTAACCCTTCTGAACTGTAAATCAGTCATTAATCCCAACAGATGTCAAAGAAAAGCTCCCTCACACACACACAGGAAGGATGGAGTGATAAAGTGCGGTGCTTAAAGACACAGAGAGCAGGAAATGGCATTACCATAATCCCTAGGCCGTACCGAGTTCAGCGAGATATCCCGCTTGACCGTAGCTCGCTCGGTCTAGGCGCAGCGAGCATTAGAATAGTAGGCCCAAAATGAAGCCTGCACCACAATGTCATTTGCTTTTGGGTGACAGTGAGAGAACCGTTAGAGTGAGAAGAAAAATTGCACCACATGAATGTTCCTAAGGTCCTCCCGATCTGAACAAGCCTAACCTTGACCGTGTGGCATTAACCCTTAACAGTAAAACAGTGTTTTTTGATCTCACAGATTACAGTGTCATCTCTCCCCATAGGAATACATTGCCTGCACCCCTAATTTCAACCTGAGGCCTATGTGGGTTATGAATGCCGTATGAACCTGTCTTCGGTACCAGTCCATCAGGCCACTATGAGGTCTACCTGTGTTGATTCTAAGCTTCCTGGACCAACCGGAAGTGGTTAAAATGCCCCTAAAAGTGTTTACCCATACACTGCATGCAGTTTGATAGACATAGTGCATTCAACCCTGTGTAGATCAGTCAATTCTTAACGTAAGGACTTAAAACTCAGGATTCTGTAACAGCATACCCCAATGAGGATATGTGTTGATTTATAACTTCCTGTGCCAACCGGAAGTGCCATAATTGGTGTCTCAGGGGCTGTTTCGAAGGGTTAAAAAAGTCTGATCTTTCCAAAACTTCATATGTGTGATTAGGCAACCCCCATGAACTGTAAATCAGTCATTTTTCCCAAAAAAATTCAAAGGAAAAAAAAATCACACTAAAACACAACTTGGAAGGAGGGACGTATTGGGGTGCGTAGAGACAGACAGTGGCTGCAATAGTTAGCTTTGTTGGAGCTAAAAAAGAACCGTCAGACCTAGAGTTCGCGTGGCGAGTTAGGTGGTTCTAGAAGGTTCTCGGACCGAGAAACAGCCTCGTACATTTGCAATACTTTCAATTCATTTTTGCATCACGAAAATGACGACATTTAGAAATGTCCCAGAGTCGCAAGACTAGGTGCATTGCGAACGTCTCGGCCCATATAGACAGACCCCAACGTTTCTGTCCGATAGCTCATTCAAGGACCCCGTAGCAAGTAATGGAAAATTGTGGATTTTCAGCACCAATTAGGGTTTTTCTCGGACACCAAATGACCTATCGAGCCGAAACTTGGGATTCGGGGTCGCCTCAGCTAGGCCAACACATAACATAAGAAATGGACCCGCAGCTAGAACGTAACTACGTGTTTTATGGTTTTTTTATGGTTTGAACCCAAGGCGTTGTGAATTTTGGGCCAGCTCTGAAGTATGTAATAGTTGGCTACTAAACGAGTTGGAAAAAGTGGGTTTGGTGTCAGTTTGTATCAGTTTGGTGTCAGAATGATATCTAATTGACTGATGGACTCTTGTCCACTTGACTCTTGTACATTTGCAATATGTTTAAACAGTGAGGTACCATCACCAAAAGCGACATTCTGAAATCTACCCTAACGAGCGATTGAGATGAACCAGAATCACTGCAAAGCCATCCCGAGTTCATCGGGCCAGTCAATTTCACATTCCTGCAGGATTTTTATAGCATGACAAATTCGTGATGGTACCTGCCCATTGAAACATATTGCAAATGCACAGTGACTTTGAAAAAGTAAGGAAACATAAACATTTTTTTAAAAATTTTAGGTGACCAGTTGCACGCGCATTTGCAATATGATTCTATAGTGAAAAAACATATTGCAAATGCACAGTGACTTTGAAAAAGTAAGGAAACATAAACAAAAAAAATCAAAAATTTTTTTTGGGGGGGTGACCAGATGCACGTGCATTTGCAATATGATTCTATAGTGAAAAAACATATTGCAAATGCACAGTGACTTTGAAAAAGTAAGAAACAAAAAAAAATACATCTAAAATTTTTTGAGCATGACAAATTCGTGACGGTACCTGCCCATTGAAACATATTGCAAATGCACAGTGACTTTGAAAAAGTAAGGAAACATAAACAAAAAAACATCAACACATTTTTTGGGTAACCAGTTGCATATTTTAGATCACAAGATGACAAAGGTATAGTTTGAGCAAAGTAAAGCTTGAATTTTGAGCATGACAAATTCGTGATGGTACCTGCCCATTAAAACATATTGCAAATGCACAGTGACTTTGAAAAAGTAAGAAACAAAAAAAAATACATCTAAAAATTTTTGAGCATGACAAATTCGTGACGGTACCTGCCCATTGAAACATATTGCAAATGCACAGTGACTTTGAAAAAGTAAGGAAACATAAACAAAAAAACATCCAAAACATTTTTGGGTAACTTTGACTTTTGACTTCCTATGAAATCATATTGCAAATAGACAAATCATATTCCTTATGCACAAGTAAAAAAAAAAAAATTATGATAATAACATTTTACAAAAGTATATTCATACACTTCTTACACATGATTAATTGTCTTAAAATCGAAACAATTTCGAAAAACGGTCCAGAAAGCACTTTTTTTAGTTTTTAAAGTTTAAAAAAAAAATCAAATTTTCGACTTTTGACTTCCTATGAAATCATATTCCAAATGGAGAAAACATATGCCTTATGCACAAGTAAAAAAAAAAAAAAAAAAAATGATAATAAAGTATGACTAAAGTATGTTGATAAAGTTCTTATACATGTGTAATTGACACAAAAATTGAAAGAAATTTGAAAAACGGTCCAGAAAGCACTTTTTTAAGGATGTGTGAAGTTTTTTACCAAATTTTGACATTTTTGACTTTTGACTTTTGACTTCCTATGAAATCATATTCCAAATGGAGAAAACATATGCCTTATGCACAAGTAAAAAAAAATAAAAAATAGGATAATAAAGTATGACTAAAGTATGTTGATAAAGTTCTTATACATGTGTAATTGACATAAAAATTGAAATAATTTTGAAAAACGGTCCAGAAAGCACTTTTTTAAGGATGTGTGAAGTTTTTTACCAAATTTTGACATTTTTGACTTTTGACTATTTGACTTCCTATGAAATCATATTGCAAATGTACAAAACATATGCCTTATGCGCATGTAATTAAAAAAAAAAAAATATGTTAAAAAAATTGGACAAAAGTATATTCATACAGCTCTTACACATGTGTAATTGACAAAAAAATCGAAAGAATTTCGAAAAAAGGCCCAGAAAGCACTTTTTTAAGGGGTGAAAAGTTTTTGAAAAAAATATCCTTTTTTCAAAAATTTTCTTTTGGATGTTGACTTGGGTTACATTTCCAATATGAAAAACCCCGGTGGAGCGCACTCGCCCCCTGTTGGATTTTTGAGGTGTTACAATTGGCAATTGCCATATGGCATTTGCCATATACTTTACACGAATCAACGCCGCTTTGGGTGGTATTGGACATCGTGTATATGGTTTGTCCAATGCCAATATCTTGCCATTCATTTTTGTACAATTCAGGGGGGTATTCCCTTACATCATGAATATGACCACATGGTTTCCCCTTTACCTCAACCTGACATCATGAATATGAACACATGGTTTCCCCTTTACCTCAACCTGACATCATGAATAATGAATATGAACACATGGTTTCTCCTTTACCTCAGCCTGACACATCATGAATATGAACACATGGTTTCTAATTTACCTCAACCTGACATCATGAATAATGAATATGACCACATGGTTTCCCCTTTACCTCAGCCTGACATCATGAATATGACCACATGGTTTCCCCTTTACCTCAACCTTACACATCATGAATAATGAATATGACCACATGGTTTCCCCTTTACCTCAACCTGACATCATGAATAATGAACACATGGTTTCCACTTTACCTCAGCCTGACATCATGAATAATGAACACATGGTTTCCCCTTTACCTCAGCTTGACATCATGAATATGACCACATGGTTTCCCCTTTACCTCAACCTGACATCATGAATAATGAATATGACCACATGGTTTCCCCTTTACCTCAGCCTGACATCATGAATAATGAATATGACCACATGGTTTCCCCTTTACCTCAGCCTGACATCATGAATATGACCACATGGTTTCCCCTTTACCTCAACCTGACATCATGAATAATGAATATGACCACATGGTTTCCCTTTTACCTCAGCCTGACATCATGAATATGACCACATGGTTTCCCCTTTACCTCAACCTGACACATCATGAATAATGAATATGACCACATGGTTTCCACTTTACCTCAGCCTGACATCATGAATATGACCACATGCTTTCCCCTTTACCTCAGCCTGACATCATGAATAATGAATATGAACACATGGTTTCTCCTTTACCTCAACCTGACATCATGAATAATGAATATGACCACATGGTTTCTCCTTTACCTCAACCTGACACATCATGAATAATGAATATGACCACATGGTTTCCCCTTTACCTCAACCTGACATCATGAATAATGAACACATGGTTTCCACTTTACCTCAGCCTGACATCATGAATAATGAACACATGGTTTCCCCTTTACCTCAGCCTGACATCATGAATAATTAATATGACCACATGGTTTCCCCTTTACCTCAGCCTGACATCATGAATAATAACCACATGGTGTCCCCTTTACCTCAGCCTGACATCATGAATAATGAACACATGGTTTCCCCTTTACCTCAGCCTGACATCATGAATAATGAATATGACCACATGGTTTCCCCTTTACCTCAACCTGACATCATGAATATGATCACATGGTTTCCCCTTTACCTCAACCTGACATCATGAATAATGAATATGACCACATGGTTTCCCCTTTACCTCAGCCTGACATCATGAATAATGAATATGACCACATGGTTTCCCCTTTACCTCAGCCTGACATCATGAATATGAACACATGGTTTCCCCTTTACCTCAACCTGACATCAAGAATATGACCACATGGTTTCCCCTTTACCTCAACCTGACATCATGAATATGACCACATGGTTTCCCCTTTACCTCAACCTGACATCATGAATAATGAATATGACCACATGGTTTCCCCTTTACCTCAGCTTGACATCATGAATATGACCACATGGTTTCCCCTTTACCTCAACCTGACATCATGAATAATGAATATGACCACATGGTTTCCCCTTTACCTCAGCCTGACATCATGAATAATAAATATGACCACATGGTTTCCCCTTTACCTCAGCCTGACATCATGAATATGACCACATGGTTTCCCCTTTACCTCAACCTGACATCATGAATAATGAATATGACCACATGGTTTCCCCTTTACCTCAGCCTGACATCATGAATAATGAATATGACCACATGGTTTCCCCTTTACCTCAGCCTGACATCATGAATATGAACACATGGTTTCCCCTTTACCTCAACCTGACATCATGAATATGAACACATGGTTTCCACTTTACCTCAACCTGACATCATGAATATGAACACATGGTTTCCCCTTTACCTCAACCTGACATCATGAATATGAACACATGGTTTCCACTTTACCTCAACCTGACATCATGAATATGAACACATGGTTTCTCCTTTACCTCAACCTGACATCATGAATAATGAATATGACCACATGGTTTCCCATTTACCTCAACCTGACATCATGAATATGAACACATGGTTTCCACTTTACCTCAACCTGACATCATGAATATGAACACATGGTTTCTCCTTTACCTCAACCTGACATCATGAATAATGAATATGACCACAAGGTTTCCCCTTTACCTCAACCTGACATCATGAATAATGAATATGACCACATGGTTTCTCCTTTACCTCAACCTGACACATCATGAATAATGAATATGACCACAAGGTTTCCCCTTTACCTCAACCTGACATCATGAATAATGAATATGACCACATGGTTTCTCCTTTACCTCAACCTGACACATCATGAATAATGAATATGACCACAAGGTTTCCCCTTTACCTCAACCTGACATCATGAATAATGAATATGACCACATGGTTTCTCCTTTACCTCAACCTGACACATCATGAATAATGAATATGACCACAAGGTTTCCCCTTTACCTCAGCCTGACATCATGAATAATGAATATGAACACATGCTTTCTCTTTTAACTCAACCTGACATCATGAATATGAACACATGGTTTCTAATTTACCTAAACCTGACAATCATGAATAATGAATATGACCACATGGTTTCCCCTTTACCTCAGCATGACATCATGAATATGACCACATGGTTTCCCCTTTACCTCAACCTGACATCATGAATATGACCACATGCTTTCCCCTTTTTACCTCAGCCTGACATCACGAATAATGAATATGACCACATGGTTTCCCCTTTACCTCAACCTGACATCAAGAATATGACCACATGGTTTCCCTTTTAACTCAGTCTGACATCATGAATAATGAACACATGGTTTCCCCTTTACCTCAACCTGACATCATGAATATGACCACATGGTTTCCCCTTTACCTCAACCTGACGTCATGAATATGAACACATGGTTTCCCCTTTACCTCAACCTGACATCATGAATAATGAATATGACCACATGGTTTCCCCTTAACCTCAACCTGACATCATGAATAATGAATATGAACACATGGTTTCCCCTTTACCTCAACCTGACATCATGAATATGACCACATGGTTTCTCCTTTACCTCAGCCTGACATCATGAATAATGAACACATGGTTTCCCCTTTACCTCAGCCTGACATCATGAATAATGAATATGACCACATGGTTTCCCCTTTACCTCAACCTGACATCATGAATAATGAATATGACCACATGGTTTCCCCTTTACCTCAGCTTGACATCATGAATATGACCACATGGTTTCCCCTTTACCTCAACCTGACATCATGAATAATGAATATGACCACATGGTTTCCCCTTTACCTCAGCCTGACATCATGAATAATAAATATGACCACATGGTTTCCCCTTTACCTCAGCCTGACATCATGAATATGACCACATGGTTTCCCCTTTACCTCAACCTGACATCATGAATAATGAATATGACCACATGGTTTCCCCTTTACCTCAGACTGACATCATGAATAATGAATATGACCACATGGTTTCCCCTTTACCTCAGCCTGACATCATGAATATGAACACATGGTTTCCCCTTTACCTCAACCTGACATCATGAATATGAACACATGGTTTCCACTTTACCTCAACCTGACATCATGAATATGAACACATGGTTTCCCCTTTACCTCAACCTGACATCATGAATATGAACACATGGTTTCTCCTTTACCTTAACCTGACATCATGAATATGACCACATGGTTTCTCCTTTACCTCAACCTGACATCATGAATAATGAATATGACCACATGGTTTCCCATTTACCTCAACCTGACATCATGAATATGAACACATGGTTTCCCCTTTACCTCAACCTGACATCATGAATAATGAATATGACCACATGGTTTCCAATTTACCACAACCTGACATCATGAATATGACCACATGATTTCCCCTTTACCTCAGCCTGACATCATGAATAATGAATATGAACACATGGTTTCTCATTTACCTCAACCTGACATCATGAATATGACCACATGTTTTCCCCTTTACCTCAACCTGACATCATGAATATGACCACATGGTTTCCCCTTTACCTCAACCTGACATCATGAATATGAACACATGGTTTCCCCTTTACCTCAACCTGACATCATGAATATGAACACATGGTTTCCACTTTACCTCAACCTGACATCATGAATATGAACACATGGTTTCTCCTTTACCTCAACCTGACATCATGAATAATGAATATGACCACATGGTTTCCCATTTACCTCAACCTGACATCATGAATATGAACACATGGTTTCCACTTTACCTCAACCTGACATCATGAATATGACCACAAGGTTTCCCCTTTACCTCAACCTGACATCATGAATAATGAATATGACCACATGGTTTCTCCTTTACCTCAACCTGACACATCATGAATAATGAATATGACCACAAGGTTTCCCCTTTACCTCAACCTGACATCATGAATAATGAATATGACCACATGGTTTCTCCTTTACCTCAACCTGACACATCATGAATAATGAATATGACCACAAGGTTTCCCTTTACCTCAACCTGACATCATGAATAATGAATATGACCACATGGTTTCCCCTTTACCTCAGCCTGACATCATGAATAATGAATATGACCACATGGTTTCCCCTTTACCTCAGCCTGACATCATGAATATGAACACATGGTTTCCCCTTTACCTCAACCTGACATCATGAATATGAACACATGGTTTCCACTTTACCTCAACCTGACATCATGAATATGAACACATGGTTTCCCCTTTACCTCAACCTGACATCATGAATATGAACACATGGTTTCTCCTTTACCTTAACCTGACATCATGAATATGACCACATGGTTTCTCCTTTACCTCAACCTGACATCATGAATAATGAATATGACCACATGGTTTCCCATTTACCTCAACCTGACATCATGAATATGAACACATGGTTTCCCCTTTACCTCAACCTGACATCATGAATAATGAATATGACCACATGGTTTCCAATTTACCACAACCTGACATCATGAATATGACCACATGATTTCCCCTTTACCTCAGCCTGACATCATGAATAATGAATATGAACACATGGTTTCTCATTTACCTCAACCTGACATCATGAATATGACCACATGTTTTCCCCTTTACCTCAACCTGACATCATGAATATGACCACATGGTTTCCCCTTTACCTCAACCTGACATCATGAATATGAACACATGGTTTCCCCTTTACCTCAACCTGACATCATGAATATGAACACATGGTTTCCACTTTACCTCAACCTGACATCATGAATATGAACACATGGTTTCTCCTTTACCTCAACCTGACATCATGAATAATGAATATGACCACATGGTTTCCCATTTACCTCAACCTGACATCATGAATATGAACACATGGTTTCCACTTTACCTCAACCTGACATCATGAATATGACCACAAGGTTTCCCCTTTACCTCAACCTGACATCATGAATAATGAATATGACCACATGGTTTCTCCTTTACCTCAACCTGACACATCATGAATAATGAATATGACCACAAGGTTTCCCCTTTACCTCAACCTGACATCATGAATAATGAATATGACCACATGGTTTCTCCTTTACCTCAACCTGACACATCATGAATAATGAATATGACCACAAGGTTTCCCCTTTACCTCAACCTGACATCATGAATAATGAATATGACCACATGGTTTCTCCTTTACCTCAACCTGACACATCATGAATAATGAATATGACCACAAGGTTTCCCCTTTACCTCAGCCTGACATCATGAATAATGAATATGAACACATGCTTTCTCTTTTAACTCAACCTGACATCATGAATATGAACACATGGTTTCTAATTTACCTAAACCTGACAATCATGAATAATGAATATGACCACATGGTTTCCCCTGTACCTCAGCATGACATCATGAATATGACCACATGGTTTCCCCTTTACCTCAACCTGACATCATGAATATGACCACATGCTTTCCCCTTTACCTCAGCCTGACATCACGAATAATGAATATGACCACATGGTTTCCCCTTTACCTCAACCTGACATCAAGAATATGACCACATGGTTTCCCTTTTAACTCAGTCTGACATCATGAATAATGAACACATGGTTTCCCCTTTACCTCAACCTGACATCATGAATATGACCACATGGTTTCCCCTTTACCTCAACCTGACATCATGAATATGAACACATGGTTTCCCCTTTACCTCAACCTGACATCATGAATAATGAATATGACCACATGGTTTCCCCTTTACCTCAACCTGACATCATGAATAATGAATATGAACACATGGTTTCCCCTTTACCTCAACCTGACATCATGAATATGACCACATGGTTTCTCCTTTACCTCAGCCTAACATCATGAATAATGAACACATGGTTTCCACTTTACCTCAGCCTGACATCATGAATAATGAACACATGGTTTCCCCTTTACCTCAGCCTGACATCATGAATAATGAATATGACCACATGGTTTCCCCTTTACCTCAACCTGACATCATGAATAATGAATATGACCACATGGTTTCCCCTTTACCTCAGCTTGACATCATGAATATGACCACATGGTTTCCCCTTTACCTCAACCTGACATCATGAATAATGAATATGACCACATGGTTTCCCCTTTACCTCAGCCTGACATCATGAATAATAAATATGACCACATGGTTTCCCCTTTACCTCAGCCTGACATCATGAATATGACCACATGGTTTCCCCTTTACCTCAACCTGACATCATGAATAATGAATATGACCACATGGTTTCCCCTTTACCTCAGCCTGACATCATGAATAATGAATATGACCACATGGTTTCCCCTTTACCTCAGCCTGACATCATGAATATGAACACATGGTTTCCCCTTTACCTCAACCTGACATCATGAATATGAACACATGGTTTCCACTTTACCTCAACCTGACATCATGAATATGAACACATGGTTTCCCCTTTACCTCAACCTGACATCATGAATATGAACACATGGTTTCCACTTTACCTCAACCTGACATCATGAATATGAACACATGGTTTCTCCTTTACCTCAACCTGACATCATGAATAATGAATATGACCACATGGTTTCCCATTTACCTCAACCTGACATCATGAATATGAACACATGGTTTCCACTTTACCTCAACCTGACATCATGAATATGACCACAAGGTTTCCCCTTTACCTCAACCTGACATCATGAATAATGAATATGACCACATGGTTTCTCCTTTACCTCAACCTGACACATCATGAATAATGAATATGACCACAAGGTTTCCCCTTTACCTCAACCTGACATCATGAATAATGAATATGACCACATGGTTTCTCCTTTACCTCAACCTGACACATCATGAATAATGAATATGACCACAAGGTTTCCCCTTTACCTCAGCCTGACATCATGAATAATGAATATGAACACATGCTTTCTCTTTTAACTCAACCTGACATCATGAATATGAACACATGGTTTCTCCTTTACCTCAACCTGACACATCACGAATAATGAATATGACCACATGGTTTCCCCTTTACCTCAACCTGACATCAAGAATATGACCACATGGTTTCCCTTTTAACTCAGTCTGACATCATGAATAATGAACACATGGTTTCCCCTTTACCTCAACCTGACATCATGAATATGACCACATGGTTTCCCCTTTACCTCAACCTGACATCATGAATATGAACACATGGTTTCCCCTTTACCTCAACCTGACATCATGAATAATGAATATGACCACATGGTTTCCCCTTTACCTCAACCTGACAGCATGAATAATGAATATGAACACATGGTTTCCCCTTTACCTCAACCTGACATCATGAATATGAGCACATGGTTTCTCCTTTACCTCAGCCTAACATCATGAATAATGAACACATGGTTTCCACTTTACCTCAGCCTGACATCATGAATAATGAACACATGGTTTCCCCTTTACCTCAGCCTGACATCATGAATAATGAATATGACCACATGGTTTCCCCTTTACCTCAACCTGACATCATGAATAATGAATATGACCACATGGTTTCCCCTTTACCTCAGCTTGACATCATGAATATGACCACATGGTTTCCCCTTTACCTCAACCTGACATCATGAATAATGAATATGACCACATGGTTTCCCCTTTACCTCAGCCTGACATCATGAATAATAAATATGACCACATGGTTTCCCCTTTACCTCAGCCTGACATCATGAATATGACCACATGGTTTCCCCTTTACCTCAACCTGACATCATGAATAATGAATATGACCACATGGTTTCCCCTTTACCTCAGCCTGACATCATGAATAATGAATATGACCACATGGTTTCCCCTTTACCTCAGCCTGACATCATGAATATGAACACATGGTTTCCCCTTTACCTCAACCTGACATCATGAATATGAACACATGGTTTCCACTTTACCTCAACCTGTTATCATGAATATGAACACATGGTTTCCCCTTTACCTCAACCTGACATCATGAATATGAACACATGGTTTCCACTTTACCTCAACCTGACATCATGAATATGAACACATGGTTTCTCCTTTACCTCAACCTGACATCATGAATAATGAATATGACCACATGGTTTCCCATTTACCTCAACCTGACATCATGAATATGAACACATGGTTTCCACTTTACCTCAACCTGACATCATGAATATGAACACATGGTTTCTCCTTTACCTCAACCTGACATCATGAATAATGAATATGACCACAAGGTTTCCCCTTTACCTCAACCTGACATCATGAATAATGAATATGACCACATGGTTTCTCCTTTACCTCAACCTGACACATCATGAATAATGAATATGACCACAAGGTTTCCCCTTTACCTCAACCTGACATCATGAATAATGAATATGACCACATGGTTTCTCCTTTACCTCAACCTGACACATCATGAATAATGAATATGACCACAAGGTTTCCCCTTTACCTCAACCTGACATCATGAATAATGAATATGACCACATGGTTTCTCCTTTACCTCAACCTGACACATCATGAATAATGAATATGACCACAAGGTTTCCCCTTTACCTCAGCCTGACATCATGAATAATGAATATGAACACATGCTTTCTCTTTTAACTCAACCTGACATCATGAATATGAACACATGGTTTCTAATTTACCTAAACCTGACAATCATGAATAATGAATATGACCACATGGTTTCCCCTTTACCTCAGCATGACATCATGAATATGACCACATGGTTTCCCCTTTACCTCAACCTGACATCATGAATATGACCACATGCTTTCCCCTTTTTACCTCAGCCTGACATCACGAATAATGAATATGACCACATGGTTTCCCCTTTACCTCAACCTGACATCAAGAATATGACCACATGGTTTCCCTTTTAACTCAGTCTGACATCATGAATAATGAACACATGGTTTCCCCTTTACCTCAACCTGACATCATGAATATGACCACATGGTTTCCCCTTTACCTCAACCTGACGTCATGAATATGAACACATGGTTTCCCCTTTACCTCAACCTGACATCATGAATAATGAATATGACCACATGGTTTCCCCTTAACCTCAACCTGACATCATGAATAATGAATATGAACACATGGTTTCCCCTTTACCTCAACCTGACATCATGAATATGACCACATGGTTTCTCCTTTACCTCAGCCTGACATCATGAATAATGAACACATGGTTTCCCCTTTACCTCAGCCTGACATCATGAATAATGAATATGACCACATGGTTTCCCCTTTACCTCAACCTGACATCATGAATAATGAATATGACCACATGGTTTCCCCTTTACCTCAGCTTGACATCATGAATATGACCACATGGTTTCCCCTTTACCTCAACCTGACATCATGAATAATGAATATGACCACATGGTTTCCCCTTTACCTCAGCCTGACATCATGAATAATAAATATGACCACATGGTTTCCCCTTTACCTCAGCCTGACATCATGAATATGACCACATGGTTTCCCCTTTACCTCAACCTGACATCATGAATAATGAATATGACCACATGGTTTCCCCTTTACCTCAGCCTGACATCATGAATAATGAATATGACCACATGGTTTCCCCTTTACCTCAGCCTGACATCATGAATATGAACACATGGTTTCCCCTTTACCTCAACCTGACATCATGAATATGAACACATGGTTTCCACTTTACCTCAACCTGACATCATGAATATGAACACATGGTTTCCCCTTTACCTCAACCTGACATCATGAATATGAACACATGGTTTCTCCTTTACCTTAACCTGACATCATGAATATGACCACATGGTTTCTCCTTTACCTCAACCTGACATCATGAATAATGAATATGACCACATGGTTTCCCATTTACCTCAACCTGACATCATGAATATGAACACATGGTTTCCCCTTTACCTCAACCTGACATCATGAATAATGAATATGACCACATGGTTTCCAAGTTACCACAACCTGACATCATGAATATGACCACATGATTTCCCCTTTACCTCAGCCTGACATCATGAATAATGAATATGAACACATGGTTTCTCATTTACCTCAACCTGACATCATGAATATGACCACATGTTTTCCCCTTTACCTCAACCTGACGTCATGAATAATGAATATGACCACATGGTTTCCCCTTTACCTCAACCTGACATCATGAATATGAACACATGGTTTCCCCTTTACCTCAACCTGACATCATGAATATGAACACATGGTTTCCACTTTACCTCAACCTGACATCATGAATATGAACACTTGTTTTCTCCTTTACCTCAACCTGACACATCATGAATAATGAATATGACCACAAGGTTTCCCTGTTACCTCAACCTGACATCATGAATAATGAATATGACCACATGGCTTCTCCTTTACCTCAACCTGACATCATGAATAATGAATATGACCACATGGTTTCTCTTTTACCTCAACCTGACACATCATGAATAATGAATATGACCACAAAGTTTCCCCTTTACCTCAACCTGACATCATGAATATGATCACATGGTTTCCCCTTTACCTCAACCTGACATCATGAATAATGAATATGACCACATGGTTTCCCCTTTACCTCAACCTGACTTCATGAATAATGAATATGACCACATGGTTTCCCCTTTACCTCAGCCTGACATCATGAATAATGAATATGACCACATGGTTTCCCCTCTACCTCAGCCTGACATCATGAATAATGAATATGACCACATGGTTTCACCTTTACCTCAACCTGACATCATGAATATGACCACATGGTTTCCCCTTTACCTCAACCTGACATAATGAATATGACCACATGGTTTCCCCTTTACCTCAACCTGACATCATGAATATGACCACATGGTTTCCCCTTTACCTCAGCCTGACATCATGAATAAAGAATATGACCACATGGTTCCCCTTTACCTCAGCCTGACATCATGAATAATGAATATGACCACATGGTTTCCCCTTTACCTCAACCTGACATCATGAATAATGACCACATGGTTTCACCTTTACCTCAACCTGACATCATGAATAATGAATATGACCACATGGTTTCCCCTTTACCTCAGCCTGACATCATGAATAATGACCACATGGTTTCCCCTTTACCTCAACCTGACATCATGAATAATTAATATGACCACATGGTTTCCCCTTTACCTCAGCCTGACATCATGAATAATAACCACATGGTGTCCCCTTTACCTCAGCCTGACATCATGAATAATGAACACATGGTTTCCACTTTACCTCAGCCTGACATCATGAATAATGAACACATGGTTTCCCCTTTACCTCAGCCTGACATCATGAATAATTAATATGACCACATGGTTTCCCCTTTACCTCAGCCTGACATCATGAATAATAACCACATGGTGTCCCCTTTACCTCAGCCTGACATCATGAATAATGAACACATGGTTTCCCCTTTACCTCAGCCTGACATCATGAATAATGAATATGACCACATGGTTCCCCTTTACCTCAACCTGACATCATGAAAAATGAATATGAACACATGGTTTCTCATTTACCTCAACCTGACATCATGAATATGACCACATGGTTTCCCCTTTACCTCAACCTGACATCATGAATAATGAATATGACCACATGTTTTCCCCTTTACCTCAACCTGACATCATGAATAATGAATATGACCACATGGTTCCCCTTTACCTCAACCTGACATCATGAATAATGAATATGAACACATGGTTTCTCATTTACCTCAACCTGACATCATGAATATGACCACATGGTTTCCCCTTTACCTCAGTATGACATCATGAATAATGAACACATGGTTTCCCCTTTACCTCAACCTGACATCATGAATATGACCACATGGTTTCCCCTTTACCTCAACCTGACATCATGAATATGAACACATGGTTTCCCCTTTACCTCAACCTGACATCATGAATATGAACACATGGTTTCCACTTTACCTCAACCTGACATCATGAATATGAACACTTGTTTTCTCCTTTACCTCAACCTGACACATCATGAATAATGAATATGACCACAAGGTTTCCCTGTTACCTCAACCTGACATCATGAATAATGAATATGACCACATGGCTTCTCCTTTACCTCAACCTGACATCATGAATAATGAATATGACCACATGGTTTCTCTTTTACCTCAACCTGACACATCATGAATAATGAATATGACCACAAAGTTTCCCCTTTACCTCAACCTGACATCATGAATATGATCACATGGTTTCCCCTTTACCTCAACCTGACATCATGAATAATGAATATGACCACATGGTTTCCCCTTTACCTCAACCTGACTTCATGAATAATGAATATGACCACATGGTTTCCCCTTTACCTCAACCTGAAATCATGAATAATGAATATGACCACATGGTTTCCCCTTTACCTCAGCCTGACATCATGAATAATGAATATGACCACATGGTTTCCCCTTTACCTCAGCCTGACATCATGAATAATGAATATGACCACATGGTTTCTCCTTTACCTCAACCTGACATCATGAATATGACCACATGGTTTCCCCTTTACCTCAACCTGACATAATGAATATGACCACATGGTTTCCCCTTTACCTCAACCTGACATCATGAATAATGAACACATGGTTTCCCCTTTACCTCAGCCTGACATCATGAATAAAGAATATGACCACATGGTTCCCCTTTACCTCAGCCTGACATCATGAATAATGAATATGACCACATGGTTTCCCCTTTACCTCAACCTGACATCATGAATAATGACCACATGGTTTCACCTTTACCTCAACCTGACATCATGAATAATGAATATGACCACATGGTTTCCCCTTTGCCTCAGCCTGACATCATGAATAATGACCACATGGTTTCCCCTTTACCTCAACCTGACATCATGAATAATTAATATGACCACATGGTTTCCCCTTTACCTCAGCCTGACATCATGAATAATAACCACATGGTGTCCCCTTTACCTCAGCCTGACATCATGAATAATGAACACATGGTTTCCACTTTACCTCAGCCTGACATCATGAATAATGAACACATGGTTTCCCCTTTACCTCAGCCTGACATCATGAATAATTAATATGACCACATGGTTTCCCCTTTACCTCAGCCTGACATCATGAATAATAACCACATGGTGTCCCCTTTACCTCAGCCTGACATCATGAATAATGAACACATGGTTTCCCCTTTACCTCAGCCTGACATCATGAATAATGAATATGACCACATGGTTCCCCTTTACCTCAACCTGACATCATGAATAATGACCACATGGTTTCCCCTTTACCTCAACCTGACATCATGAATAATGAATATGACCACATGGTTTCCCCTTTACCTCAACCTGACATCCTGAATAATGACCACATGGTTTCCCCTTTACCTCAACCTGACATCATGAATAATGAATATGACCACATGGTTTCCCCTTTACCTCAACCTGACATCCTGAATAATGACCACATGGTTTCCCCTTTACCTCAACCTGACATCATGAATAATGAATATGACCACATGGTTTCTCCTTTACCTCAACCTGACATCATGAATATGACCACATGGTTTCCCCTTTAACTCAACCTGACATAATGAATATGACCACATGGTTTCCCCTTTACCTCAACCTGACATCATGAATATGACCACATGGTTTCCCCTTTACCTCAGCCTGACATCATGAATAAAGAATATGACCACATGGTTCCCCTTTACCTCAGCCTGACATCATGAATAATGAATATGACCACATGGTTTCCCCTTTACCTCAGCCTGACATCATGAATAATGACCACATGGTTTCCCCTTTACCTCAACCTGACATAATTAATAATTAATATGACCACATGGTTTCCCCTTTACCTCAGCCTGACATCATGAATAATAACCACATGGTGTCCCCTTTACCTCAGCCTGACATCATGAATAATTAACACATGGTTTCCACTTTACCTCAGCCTGACATCATGAATAATGAACACATGGTTTCCCCTTTACCTCAGCCTGACATCATGAATAATTAATATGACCACATGGTTTCCCCTTTACCTCAGCCTTACATCATGAATAATGAATATGACCACATGGTTACTCCTTTACCTTAACCTGAAACATCATGAATAATGAATATGACCACATGGTTTCCCCTTTACCTCAACCTGACATCATGAATAATGAATATGACAACCTGGTTTCCCCTTTACCTCAGCCTGACATCATAAATAAAGAATATGACCACATGGTTTCCTGTTTACCTCAACCTGACATCATGAATAATGAATATGACCACATGGTTTCAACTTTACCTCAGCCTGACATCATGAATAATGAATATGACCACATGGTTTCCCCTTTACCTCAACCTGACATCATGAATAATGAATATGACCACAAGGTTTCCCCTTTACCTCAACCTGACATCATGAATATGACCACATGGTTTCTCCTTTACCTCAACCTGACATCATGAATATGACCACATGCTTTCCCCTTTACCTCAGTCTGACATCATGAACAATGAACACATGGTTTCCCCTTTACCTCAACCTGACATCATGAATAATGAATGTGACCACAAGGTTTCCCCTTTACCTCAACCTGACATCATGAATAATGAATATGACCACATGGTTTCCCCTTTCCCTCAGCCTGACATCATGAATAATGAATATGACCACATGGTTTCTCCTTTACCTCAACCTGACACATCATGAATAATGAATATGACCACAAGGTTTCCCCTTTACCTCAACCTGACATCATGAATAATGAATATGACCACATGGTTTCCCCTTTACCTTAGCCTGACACATCATGAATATGAACACATGGTTTCTAATTTACCTCAACCTGACATCATGAATAATGAATATGACCAAATGGTTTCCCCTTTACCTCAGCCTGACATCATGAATATGACCACATGGTTTCCCCTTTACCTCAGTCTGACATCATGAATAATGAACACATGGTTTCCCCTTTACCTCAACCTGACATCATGAATATGACCACATGGTTTCCCCTTTACCTCAACCTGACATCATGAATATGAACACATGGTTTCCCCTTTACCTCAACCTGACATGAATATGAACACATGGTTTCCCCTTTACCTCAACCTGACATCATGAATAATGAATATGACCACATGGTTTCCCCTTTAACTCAACCTGACATCATGAATAATGAATATGACCACATGGTTTCTCCTTTACCTCAACCTGACACATCATGAATAATGAATATGACCACAAGGTTTCCCCTTTACCTCAACCTGACATCATGAATATGACCACATGGTTTCCCCTTTACCTCAGCCTGACATCATGAATAATGAATATGACCACATGGTTTCCCCTTTACCTCAACCTGACATCATGAATAATGAATATGACCACATGGTTTCCCCTTTACCTCAGCCTGACATCATGAATAATGAATATGACCACATGTTTTCCCCTTTACCTCAGCCTGACATCATGAATAATGAATATGAACACATGGTTTCTCCTTTACCTCAACCTGACATCATGAATATGACCACATGGTTTCCCCTTTACCTCAACCTGACATCATGAATAATGAATATGACCACATGTTTTTCCCTTTAACTCAACCTGACATCAAGAATATGACCACATGGTTTCCCCTTTACCTCAGTCTGACATCATGAATAATGAACACATGGTTTCCCCTTTACCTCAACCTGACATCATGAATATGACCACATGGTTTCCCCTTTACCTCAACCTGACATCATGAATATGACCACATGGTTTCCCTTTTACCTCAACCTGACATCATGAATATGAACACATGGTTTCCACTTTACCTCAACCTGACACATCATGAATAATGAATATGACCACATTTTTTCCCCTTTACCTCAACCTGACATCATGAATAATAAATATGAACACATGGTTTCTCCTTTACCTCAGCCTGACATCATGAATATGACCACATGGTTTCCCCTTTACCTCAGCCTGACATCATGAATAATGAATATGAACACATGGTTTCTCCTTTACCTCAGCCTGACATCATGAATATGACCACATGGTTTCCCCTTTATCTCAGCCTGACATTGAGAATAATCACCACATGGTGTCCCCTTTACCTAAGCCTGACATCATGAATAATGAACACATGATTTCCCCTTTACCTCAGCCTGACATCATGAATATGAACACATGGTTTCCCCTTTACCTCAACCTGACATCATGAATAATGAATATGACCACATGGTTTCATCTTTACCTCAACCTGACATCATGAATATGACCACATGGTTTCTCCTTTACCTCAACCTGACATCATGAATAATGAATATGACCACATGGTTTCCCCTTTACCTCAGCCTGACATCATGAATAATGAATATGAACACATGCTTTCTCTTTTAACTCAACCTGAATTCATGAATATGAACACATGGTTTCTAATTTACCTAAACCTGACATCATGAATAATGAATATGACCACATGGTTTCCCCTTTACCTCAGCATGACATCATGAATATGACCACATGGTTTCCCCTTTACCTCAACCTGACATCATGAATATGACCACATGCTTTCCCCTTTACCTCAGCCTGACATCATGAATAATGAATATGACCACATGGTTTCCCTTTTACCTCAACCTGACATCATGAATAATGAATATGACCACATGGTTTCCCCTTTACCTCAACCTGACATCAAGAATATGACCACATGGTTTCCCTTTTACCTCAGTCTGACATCATGAATAATGAACACATGGTTTCCCCTTTACCTCAACCTGACATCATGAATATGACCACATGGTTTCCCCTTTACCTCAACCTGACATCATGAATATGAACACATGGTTTCCCCTTTACCTCAACCTGACATCATGAATATGAACACATGGTTTCCCCTTTACCTCAACCTGACATCATGAATAATGAATATGACCACATGGTTTCCCCTTTACCTCAACCTGACATCATGAATAATGAATATGACCACATGGTTTCTCCTTTACCTCAACCTGACACATCATGAATAATGAATATGACCACAAGGTTTTCCCTTTACCTCAACCTGACACATCATGAAAAATGAATATGAACACATGGTTTACCCTTTACCTCAGCCTGACATCAAGAATAATGAATATGAACACATGGTTTCCCGTTTACCTCAACCTGACATCATGAAAAATGAACACATGGTTTCCACTTTACCTCAGCCTGACATCATGAATAATGAACACATGGTTTCCCCTTTACCTCAACCTGACATCATGAATAATGATCATGACCACATGGTTTCCCCTTTACCTCAGCTTGACATCATGAATATGACCACATGGTTTCCCCTTTACCTCAACCTGACATCATGAATAATGAATATGACCACATGGTTTCCCCTTTACCTCAGCCTGACATCATGAATAATGAATATGACCACATGGTTTCCCCTTTACCTCAGCCTGACATCATGAATATGACCACATGGTTTCCCCTTTACCTCAACCTGACATCATGAATAATGAATATGACCACATGGTTTCCCCTTTAACTCAACCTGACATCATGAATATGAACACATGGTTTCTCCTTTACCTCAGCCTGACATCATGAATATGACCACATGGTTTCCCCTTTACCTCAGCCTGACATCATGAATAATGAATATGAACACATGGTTTCTCCTTTACCTCAGCCTGACATCATGAATATGACCACATGGTTTCCCCTTTATCTCAGCCTGACATTGAGAATAATCACCACATGGTGTCCCCTTTACCTAAGCCTGACATCATGAATAATGAACACATGATTTCCCCTTTACCTCAGCCTGACATCATGAATATGAACACATGGTTTCCCCTTTACCTCAACCTGACATCATGAATAATGAATATGACCACATGGTTTCAACTTTACCTCAGCCTGACATCATGAATAATGAATATGACCACATGGTTTCCCCTTTACCTCAACCTGACATCATGAATAATGAATATGACCACAAGGTTTCCCCTTTACCTCAACCTGACATCATGAATATGACCACATGGTTTCTCCTTTACCTCAACCTGACATCATGAATAATGAATATGACCACATGGTTTCCCCTTTACCTCAGCCTGACATCATGAATAATGAATATGAACACATGCTTTCTCTTTTAACTCAACCTGAATTCATGAATATGAACACATGGTTTCTAATTTACCTAAACCTGACATCATGAATAATGAATATGACCACATGGTTTCCCCTTTACCTCAGCATGACATCATGAATATGACCACATGGTTTCCCCTTTACCTCAACCTGACATCATGAATATGACCACATGCTTTCCCCTTTACCTCAGCCTGACATCATGAATAATGAATATGACCACATGGTTTCCCTTTTACCTCAACCTGACATCATGAATAATGAATATGACCACATGGTTTCCCCTTTACCTCAACCTGACATCAAGAATATGACCA
This sequence comes from Oncorhynchus clarkii lewisi, assembly GCF_045791955.1. Classification (NCBI taxonomy): domain Eukaryota; kingdom Metazoa; phylum Chordata; class Actinopteri; order Salmoniformes; family Salmonidae; genus Oncorhynchus; species Oncorhynchus clarkii. The sequence continues at coordinate 74,533,853 of NC_092162.1, forward strand.
CATGGTTTCCCTTTTACCTCAGTCTGACATCATGAATAATGAACACATGGTTTCCCCTTTACCTCAACCTGACATCATGAATATGACCACATGGTTTCCCCTTTACCTCAACCTGACATCATGAATATGAACACATGGTTTCCCCTTTACCTCAACCTGACATCATGAATATGAACACATGGTTTCCCCTTTACCTCAACCTGACATCATGAATAATGAATATGACCACATGGTTTCCCCTTTACCTCAACCTGACATCATGAATAATCAATATGACCACATGGTTTCTCCTTTACCTCAACCTGACACATCATGAATAATGAATATGACCACAAGGTTTTCCCTTTACCTCAACCTGACACATCATGAAAAATGAATATGAACACATGGTTTACCCTTTACCTCAGCCTGACATCATGAATAATGAATATGAACACATGGTTTCCCGTTTACCTCAACCTGACATCATGAATAATGAACACATGGTTTCCACTTTACCTCAGCCTGACATCATGAATAATGAACACATGGTTTCCCCTTTACCTCAGCTTGACATCATGAATATGACCACATGGTTTCCCCTTTACCTCAACCTGACATCATGAATAATGATCATGACCACATGGTTTCCCCTTTACCTCAGCTTGACATCATGAATATGACCACATGGTTTCCCCTTTACCTCAACCTGACATCATGAATAATGAATATGACCACATGGTTTCCCCTTTACCCCAGCCTGACATCAAGAATAATGAATATGACCACATGGTTTCCCCTTTACCTCAGCCTGACATCATGAATATGACCACATGGTTTCCCCTTTACCTCAACCTGACATCATGAATAATGAATATGACCACATGGTTTCCCCTTTAACTCAACCTGACACATCATGAATAATGAATATGACCACATGGTTTCCACTTTACCTCAACCTGACATCATGAATAATGAATATGACCACAAGGTTTCCCCTTTACCTCAACCTGACATCATGAATATGACCACATGGTTTCTCCTTTACCTCAACCTGACATCATGAATAATGAATATGACCACATGGTTTCCCCTTTACCTCAGCCTGACATCATGAATAATGAATATGAACACATGCTTTCTCTTTTAACTCAACCTGAATTCATGAATATGAACACATGGTTTCTAATTTACCTAAACCTGACATCATGAATAATGAATATGACCACATGGTTTCCCCTTTACCTCAGCATGACATCATGAATATGACCACATGGTTTCCCCTTTACCTCAACCTGACATCATGAAAATGACCACATGCTTTCCCCTTTACCTCAGCCTGACATCATGAATAATGAATATGACCACATGGTTTCCCTTTTACCTCAACCTGACATCATGAATAATGAATATGACCACATGGTTTCCCCTTTACCTCAACCTGACATCAAGAATATGACCACATGGTTTCCCTTTTACCTCAGTCTGACATCATGAATAATGAACACATGGTTTCCCCTTTACCTCAACCTGACATCATGAATATGACCACATGGTTTCCCCTTTACCTCAACCTGACATCATGAATATGAACACATGGTTTCCCCTTTACCTCAACCTGACATCATGAATATGAACACATGGTTTCCCCTTTACCTCAACCTGACATCATGAATAATGAATATGACCACATGGTTTCCCCTTTACCTCAACCTGACACATCATGAATAATGAATATGACCACAAGGTTTTCCCTTTACCTCAACCTGACACATCATGAAAAATGAATATGAACACATGGTTTACCCTTTACCTCAGCCTGACATCATGAATAATGAATATGAACACATGGTTTCCCGTTTACCTCAACCTGACATCATGAATAATGAACACATGGTTTCCACTTTACCTCAGCCTGACATCATGAATAATGAACACATGGTTTCCCCTTTACCTCAGCTTGACATCATGAATATGACCACATGGTTTCCCCTTTACCTCAACCTGACATCATGAATAATGATCATGACCACATGGTTTCCCCTTTACCTCAGCTTGACATCATGAATATGACCACATGGTTTCCCCTTTACCTCAACCTGACATCATGAATAATGAATATGACCACATGGTTTCCCCTTTACCTCAGCCTGACATCATGAATAATGAATATGACCACATGGTTTCCCCTTTACCTCAGCCTTGACATCATGAATATGACCACATGGTTTCCCCTTTACCTCAACCTGACATCATGAATAATGAATATGACCACATGGTTTCCCCTTTAACTCAACCTGACATCATGAATATGAACACATGGTTTCTCCTTTACCTCAGCCTGACATCATGAATATGACCACATGGTTTCCCCTTTACCTCAGCCTGACATCATGAATAATGAATATGAACACATGGTTTCTCCTTTACCTCAGCCTGACATCATGAATATGACCACATGGTTTCCCCTTTATCTCAGCCTGACATTGAGAATAATCACCACATGGTGTCCCCTTTACCTAAGCCTGACATCATGAATAATGAACACATGATTTCCCCTTTACCTCAGCCTGACATCATGAATATGAACACATGGTTTCCCCTTTACCTCAACCTGACATCATGAATAATGAATATGACCACATGGTTTCCCCTTTACCTCAGCATGACATCATGAATATGACCACATGGTTTCCCCTTTACCTCAACCTGACATCATGAATATGACCACATGCTTTCCCCTTTACCTCAGCCTGACATCATGAATAATGAATATGACCACATGGTTTCCCTTTTACCTCAACCTGACATCATGAATAATGAATATGACCACATGGTTTCCCCTTTACCTCAACCTGACATCATGAATATGAACACATGGTTTCCCCTTTACCTCAACCTGACATCATGAATATGAACACATGGTTTCCCCTTTACCTCAACCTGACATCATGAATAATGAATATGACCACATGGTTTCCCCTTTACCTCAACCTGACATCATGAATAATGAATATGACCACATGGTTTCTCCTTTACCTCAACCTGACACATCATGAATAATGAATATGACCACAAGGTTTTCCCTTTACCTCAACCTGACACATCATGAAAAATGAATATGAACACATGGTTTACCCTTTACCTCAGCCTGACATCATGAATAATGAATATGAACACATGGTTTCCCGTTTACCTCAACCTGACATCATGAATAATGAACACATGGTTTCCACTTTACCTCAGCCTGACATCATGAATAATGAACACATGGTTTCCCCTTTACCTCAGCTTGACATCATGAATATGACCACATGGTTTCCCCTTTACCTCAACCTGACATCATGAATAATGATCATGACCACATGGTTTCCCCTTTACCTCAGCTTGACATCATGAATATGACCACATGGTTTCCCCTTTACCTCAACCTGACATCATGAATAATGAATATGACCACATGGTTTCCCCTTTACCTCAGCCTGACATCATGAATAATGAATATGACCACATGGTTTCCCCTTTACCTCAGCCTGACATCATGAATATGACCACATGGTTTCCCCTTTACCTCAACCTGACATCATGAATAATGAATATGACCTCAACCTGACATCATGAATAATGATCATGACCACATGGTTTCCCCTTTACCTCAGCTTGACATCATGAATATGACCACATGGTTTCCCCTTTACCTCAACCTGACATCATGAATAATGAATATGACCACATGGTTTCTCCTTTACCTCAACCTGACACATCATGAATAATGAATATGACCACAAGGTTTTCCCTTTACCTCAACCTGACACATCATGAAAAATGAATATGAACACATGGTTTACCCTTTACCTCAGCCTGACATCATGAATAATGAATATGAACACATGGTTTCCCGTTTACCTCAACCTGACATCATGAATAATGAACACATGGTTTCCACTTTACCTCAGCCTGACATCATGAATAATGAACACATGGTTTCCCCTTTACCTCAGCTTGACATCATGAATATGACCACATGGTTTCCCCTTTACCTCAACCTGACATCATGAATAATGATCATGACCACATGGTTTCCCCTTTACCTCAGCTTGACATCATGAATATGACCACATGGTTTCCCCTTTACCTCAACCTGACATCATGAATAATGAATATGACCACATGGTTTCCCCTTTACCTCAGCCTGACATCATGAATAATGAATATGACCACATGGTTTCCCCTTTACCTCAGCCTGACATCATGAATATGACCACATGGTTTCCCCTTTACCTCAACCTGACATCATGAATAATGAATATGACCACATGGTTTCCCCTTTACCTCAACCTGACATCATGAATAATGATCATGACCACATGGTTTCCCCTTTACCTCAGCTTGACATCATGAATATGACCACATGGTTTCCCCTTTACCTCAACCTGACATCATGAATAATGAATATGACCACATGGTTTCCCCTTTACCTCAGCCTGACATCATGAATATGACCACATGGTTTCCCCTTTACCTCAACCTGACATCATGAATAATGAATATGACCACATGGTTTCCCCTTTAACTCAACCTGACACATCATGAATAATGAATATGACCACATGGTTTCCACTTTACCTCAGCCTGACATCATGAATATGACCACATGCTTTCCCCTTTACCTCAGCCTGACATCATGAATAATGAATATGAACACATGGTTTCTCCTTTACCTCAACCTGACATCATGAATAATGAATATAACCACATGGTTTCTCCTTTACCTCAACCTGACACATCATGAATAATGAATATGACCACATGGTTTCCCCTTTACCTCAACCTGACATCATGAATATGACCACATGGTTTCCCCTTTACCTCAGCCTGACATCATGAATAATGAATATGAACACATGGTTTCTCCTTTACCTCAACCTGACATCATGAATATGACCACATGGTTTCCCCTCTACCTCAACCTGACATCATGAATAATGAACACATGGTTTCCCCTTTACCTCAGTCTGACATCATGAATAATGAACACATGGTTTCCCCTTTACCTCAACCTGACATCATGAATATGACCACATGGTTTCCCCTTTACCTCAACCTGACATCATGAATATGAACACATGGTTTCCCCTTTACCTCAACCTGACATCATGAATATGAACACATGGTTTCCACTTTACCTCAACCTGACATCATGAATATGAACACATGGTTTCTCCTTTACCTCAGCCTGACATCATGAATAATGAATATGACCACATGGTTTCCCCTTTACCTCAACCTGACACATCATGAATAATGAATATGACCACATGGTTTCCCCTTTACCTCAACCTGACATCATGAATAATGAATATGAACACATGGTTTCCCCTTTACCTCAACCTGACATCATGAATAATGAATATGAACACATGGTTTCTCCTTTACCTCAGCCTGACATCATGAATAATGAATATGACCACATGGTTTCTCCTTTACCTCAACCTGACACATCTTGAATAATGAATATGACCACAAGGTTTCCCCTTTACCTCAACCTGACATCATGAATAATTAATATGACCACATGGTTTCTCCTTTACCTCAACCTGACACATCATGAATAATGAATATGACCACAAGGTTTCCCCTTTACCTCAACCTGACATCATGAATAATGAATATGACCACATGGTTTCTCCTTTACCTCAACCTGACACATCATGAATAATGAATATGACCACAAAGTTTCCCCTTTACCTCAACCTGACATCATGAATATGATCACATGGTTTCCCCTTTACCTCAACCTGACATCATGAATAATGAATATGACTACATGGTTTCCCCTTTAACTCAACCTGACATCATGAATAATGAATATGACCACATGGTTTCCCCTTTACCTCAACCTGACATCATGAATAATGAATATGACCATATGGTTTCCCCTTTACCTCAGCCTGACATCATGAATAATGAATATGACCACATGGTTTCCCCTTTACCTCAGCCTGACATCATGAATAATGAATATGACCACAAGGTTTCTCCTTTACCTCAACCTGACATCATGAATATGACCACATGGTTTCCCCTTTACCTCAACCTGACATAATGAATATAGAATATGACCACATGGTTCCCCTTTACCTCAGCCTGACATCATGAATTATGAATATGACCACATGGTTTCCCCTTTACCTCAACCTGACATCATGAATAATGACCACATGGTTTCCCCTTTACCTCAACCTGACATCATGAATAATGAATATGACCACATGGTTTCCCCTTAACCTCAGCCTCACATCATGAATAATGAATATGACCACATGGTTTCCCCTTTACCTCAGCCTGACATCATGAATATGACCACATGGTTTCCCCTTTACCTCAGCTTGACATCATGAATAATGAATATGACCACATGGTTTCCTCTTTAACTCAACCTGACACATCATGAATAATGAATATGACATCATGGTTTCCACTTTACCTCAGCCTGACATCATGAATATGACCACATGCTTTCCCCTTTACCTCAGCCTGACATCATGAATAATGAATATGACCACATGGTTTCCACATTACCTCAACCTGACATCATGAATATGAACACATGGTTTCCCCTTTACCTCAACCTGACATCATGAATATGAACACATGGTTTCTCCTTTACCTCAGCCTGACATCATAAATAATGAATATGACCACATGGTTTCCCCTTTACCTCAACCTGACACATCATGAATAATGAATATGACCACATGGTTTCCCCTTTACCTCAACCTGACATCATGAATAATGAATATGAATACATGGTTTCCCCTTTACCTCAGCCTGACATCATGAATAATGAATATGACCACATGGTTTCCCCTTTACCTCAACCTGACACATCATGAATAATGAATATGACCACAAAGTTTCCCCTTTACCTCAACCTGACATCATGAATATGAACACATGGTTTCCCCTTTACCTCAGCTTGACATCATGAATAATGAATATGACCACATGGTTTCCTCTTTAACTCAACCTGACACATCATGAATAATGAATATGACATCATGGTTTCCACTTTACCTCAGCCTGACATCATGAATATGACCACATGCTTTCCCCTTTACCTCAGCCTGACATCATGAATAATGAATATGACCACATGGTTTCCACATTACCTCAACCTGACATCATGAATATGAACACATGGTTTCCCCTTTACCTCAACCTGACATCATGAATATGAACACATGGTTTCTCCTTTACCTCAGCCTGACATCATGAATAATGAATATGACCACATGGTTTCCCCTTTGCACCAGCCTGACAAATCATGAATAATGAATATGACCACATGGTTTCTCCTTTACCTCAACTTGACACATCATGAATAATGAATATGACCACATGGTTTCCCCTTTACCTCAACCTGACATCATGAATAATGAATATGACCACATGGTTTCCCCTTTACCTCAGCCTGACATCATGAATAATGAATATGACCACATGGTTTCTCCTTTACCTCAACCTGACATCATGAATATGACCACATTGTTTCCCCTTTACCTCAACCTGACATAATGAATATGACCACATGGTTTCCCCTTTACCTCAACCTGACATCATGAATATGAACACATGGTTTCCCCTTTACCTCAACCTGACATCATGAATATGAACACATGGTTTCTCCTTTACCTCAGCCTGACATCATGAATAATGAATATGACCACATGGTTTCCACATTACCTCAACCTGACATCATGAATATGAACACATGGTTTCCCCTTTACCTCAACCTGACATCATGAATATGAACACATGGTTTCTCCTTTACCTCAGCCTGACATCATGAATAATGAATATGACCACATGGTTTCCCCTTTGCACCAGCCTGACAAATCATGAATAATGAATATGACCACATGGTTTCTCCTTTACCTCAACCTGACATCATGAATAATGAATATGACCACATGGTTTCCCCTTTACCTCAACCTGACATCATGAATAATGAATATGACCACATGGTTTCCCCTTTACCTCAGCCTGACATCATGAATAATGAATATGACCACATGGTTTCTCCTTTACCTCAACCTGACATCATGAATATGACCACATTGTTTCCCCTTTACCTCAACCTGACATAATGAATATGACCACATGGTTTCCCCTTTACCTCAACCTGACGTCATGAATATGACCACATGGTTTCCCATTTACCTCAGCCTGACATCATGAATATAGAATATGACCACATGGTTCCCCTTTACCTCAGCCTGACATCATGAATAATGAATATGACCACATGGTTTCCCCTTTACCTCAACCTGACATAATGAATAATGACCACATGGTTTCCCCTTTACCTCAACCTGACATCATGAATAATGAATATGACCACAAGGTTTCCCCTTTACCTCAACCTGACATCATGAATAATGAATATGACCACATGGTTTCTCCTTTACCTCAACCTGACACATATTGAATAATGAATATGACCACAAAGTTTCCCCTTTCCCTCAACCTGACATCATGAATAATGAATATGACCACCTGGTTTCCCCTTTACCTCAGCCTGACATCATGAATATGAGCACATGGTTTCCCCTTTATCTCAGCCTGACATTGAGAATAATCACCACATGGTGTCCCCTTTACCTCAGCCTGACATCATGAATATGAACACATGGTTTCCCCTTTACCTCAACCTTACATCATGAATATGACCACATGACATTGAGAATAATCACCACATGGTGTCCCCTTTACCTCAGCCTGACATCATGAATATGAACACATGGTTTCCCCTTTACCTCAACCTGACATCATGAATAATGAATATGACCACATGGTTTCCCCTTTACCTCAGCCTGACATCATGAATAATGCATATGACCACATGGTTTCTACTTTACCTCAACCTGACATCATGAATATGATCACATGGTTTCCCCTTTACCTCAACCTGACATCATGAATAATGAATATGACCACATGGTTTCCCCTTTACCTCAACATGACATCATGAATAATGAATATGACCACATGGTTTCCCCTTTACCTCAACCTGACATCATGAATAATGAATATGACCACATGGTTTCCCCTTTACCTCAACATGACATCATGAATAATGAATATGACCACATGGTTTCCCCTTTACCTCAACCTGACATCATGAATATGACCACATGTTTTCCCCTTTACCTCAACCTGACATCATGAATATGAACACATGGTTTCCCCTTTACCTCAACCTGACATCATGAATATGAACACATGGTTTCACCTTTACCTCAACCTGACATCATGAATAATGACCACATGGTTTCCCCTTTACCTCAACATGACATCATGAATAATGACTATGACCACATGGTTTCCCCTTTACCTCAACCTGACATCATGAATAATGAATATGACCACATGGTATCCCCTTTACCTCAACATGACATCATTAATAATGAATATGATCACATGGTTTCCCCTTTACCTCAGCCTGACATCATGAATATGACCACATGGTTTCCCCTTTACCTCAACCTGACATCATGAATATGAACACATGGTTTCCCCTTTACCTCAACCTGACATCATGAATATGAACACATGGTTTCCCCTTTACCTCAACCTGACATCATGAATAATGAATATGATCACATGGTTTCCCCTTTACCTCAGCCTGACATCATGAATATGACCACATGGTTTCCCCTTTACCTCAACCTGACGTCATGAATATGAACACATGGTTTCCCCTTTACCTCAACCTGACATTATGAATATTACCACATGGTTTCCACTTTACCTCAGCCTGACATCATGAATAATGAACACATGGTTTCCCCTTTACCTCAGGCTGACATCATGAAAAATGAATATGACCACATGGTTTCCCCTTTACCTCAACCTGACATCATAAATAATGAATATGACCACATGGTTCCCCTTTACCTCAACCTGACATCATGAATAATGAATATGACCACATGGTTTCCCCTTTACCTCAGCCTGACATCATGAATAATGAATATGACCACATGGTTTCCCCGTTACCTCAACCTAAAATCATGAATAATGAATATAACCACATGGTTTCCCCTTTATCTCAGCCTGACATCATGAATAATGAATATGACCACATGGTTTCCCCTTTACCTCAACCTGACATCATGAATATGACCACATGGTTTCCCCTTTACCTCAACCTGACCTCATGAATAATGAATATGACAACATGGTTTCCCCTTTACCTCAACATGACATCATGAATATGACCACATGGTTTCCCCTTTACCTCAGCCTGACATCATGAATAATGAATATGAACACATGGTTTCCCATTTACCTAAGCCTGACATCATGAATAATGAATATGGCCACATGGTTTCTCCTTTACCTCAGCCTGACATCATGAATATGATCACATGGTTTCCCCTTTACCTCAACCTGATATCATGAATAATGAATATGAACACATGGTTTCCCCTTTACCTCAGCCTGATATCATGAATATGACCACATGGTTTCCCCTTTACCTCAGCCTGACATCATGAATATGAACACATGGTTTCCCCTTTACCTCAACCTGACATCATGAATAATGAATATGACCACATGGTTTCCCCTTTACCTCAGCCTGACATCATTAATAATGGATATGACCACATGGTTTCCCCTTTACCTCAACCTGACATCATGAATAATGAATATGACCACATGGTTTCCCCTTTACCTCAACCTGACACATCATGAATAATGAATATGACCACATGGTTTCCCCTTTACCTCAGCCTGACATCATTAATAATGGATATGACCACATGGTTTCCCCTTTACCTCAACCTGACATCATGAATAATGAATATGACCACATGGTTTCCCCTTTACCTCAACCTGACACATCATGAATAATGAATATGACCACAAAGTTTCCCCTTTACCTCAACCTGACATCATGAATATGAACACATGGTTTCCCCTTTACCTCAACCTGACACATCATGAATAAAGAATATGACCACATGGTTTCCCCTTTACCTCAGCCTGTCACATCATGAATATGAACACATGGTTTCTCCTTTACCTCATCCTGACACATCATGAATAATGAATATGACCACATGGTTTCCCCTTTACCTCAACCTGACATCATGAATAATGAATATGACCACATGGTTTCCCCTTTACCTCAACCTGACGTCATGAATATGACCACATGGTTTCCCCTTTACCTCAGCCTGACATCATGAATATAGAATATGACCACATGGTTACCTTTACCTCAGCCTGACATCATGAATAATGAATATGACCACATGGTTTCCCCTTTACCTCAACCTGACATCATGAATAATGACCACATGGTTTCCCCTTTACCTCAACCTGACATCATGAATAATGAATATGACCACAAGGTTTCCCCTTTACCTCAACCTGACATCATGAATAATGAATATGACCACATGGTTTCTCCTTTACCTCAACCTGACACATATTGAATAATGAATATGACCACAAACTTTCCCCTTTACCTCAACCTGACATCATGAATAATGAATATGACCACCTGGTTTCCCCTTTACCTCAGCCTGACATCATGAATATGAGCACATGGTTTCCCCTTTACCTCAGCCTGACATCATGAATATGAACACATGGTTTCCCCTTTACCTCAACCTTACATCATGAATATGACCACATGGTTTCCCCTTTACCTCAACCTGACATCATGAATAATGAATATGACCACATGGTTTCCCCTTTACCTCAGCCTGACATCATGAATATGACCACATGGTTTCCCCTTTACCTCAACCTGACATAATGAATATGATCACATGGTTTCCCCTTTACCTCAACCTGACATCATGAATATGACCACATGGTTTCCCCTTTACCTCAACCTGATATCATGAATAATGAATATGACCACATGGTTTCCCCTTTACCTCAACCTGATATCATGAATAATGAATATGAACACATAGTTTCCCCTTTACCTCAACCTGACATCATGAATATGATCACATGGTTTCCCCTTTACCTCAACCTGACATCATGAATAATGAATATGACCACATGGTTTCCCCTTTACCTCAACATGACATCATGAATAATGAATATGACCACATGGTTTCCCCTTTACCTCAACCTGACATCATGAATAATGAATATGACCACATGGTTTCCCCTTTACCTCAACATGACATCATGAATAATGAATATGACCACATGGTTTCCCCTTTACCTCAACCTGACATCATGAATAATGATATGATCACATGGTTTCCCCTTTACCTCAGCCTGACATCATGAATATGACCACATGGTTTCCCCTTTACCTCAACCTGACATCATGAATATGAACACATGGTTTCCCCTTTACCTCAACCTGACATCATGAATATGAACACATGGTTTCCCCTTTACCTCAACCTGACATCATGAATATGAACACATGGTTTCCCCTTTACCTCAACCTGACATCATGAATAATGACCACATGGTTTCCCCTTTACCTCAACCTGACATCATGAATAATGAATATGATCACATGGTTTCCCCTTTACCTCAGCCTGACATCATGAATATGACCACATGGTTTCCCCTTTACCTAAACCTGACATCATGAATAATGAATATGACCACATGGTTTCCCCTTTACCTCAACATGACATCATGAATAATGAATATGATCACATGGTTTCCCCTTTACCTCAGCCTGACATCATGAATATGACCACATGGTTTCCCCTTTACCTCAACCTGACATCATGAATATGAACACATGGTTTCCCCTTTACCTCAACCTGACATCATGAATATGAACACATGGTTTCCCCTTTAACTCAACCTGACATCATGAATATGAACACATGGTTTCCCCTTTACCTCAACCTGACATCATGAATAATGAATATGATCACATGGTTTCCCCTTTACCTCAGCCTGACATCATGAATATGACCACATGGTTTCACCTTTACCTCAACCTGACATCATGAATATGAACACATGGTTTCCCCTTTACCTCAACCTGACATTATGAATATTACCACATGGTTTCCCCTTTACCTCAGCCTGACATCATGAATATGAACACATGGTTTCCCCTTTACCTCAACCTGACATTATGAATATTACCACATGGTTTCCCCTTTACCTCAACCTGATATCATGAATAATGAATATGAACACATGGTTTCCCCTTTACCTCAACCTGACATCATGAATAATGAATATGACCACATGGTTCCCCTTTACCTCAACCTGACATCATGAATAATGAATATCACCACATGGTTTCCCCTTTACCTCAGCCTGACATCATGAATAATGAATATGACCACATGGTTTCCCCGTTACCTCAACCTAAAATCATGAATAATGAATATGACCACATGGTTTCCCCTTTACCTCAGCCTGACATCATGAATAATGAATATGACCACATGGTTTCCCCTTTACCTCAATCTGACATCATGAATATGACCACATGGTTTCCCCTTTACCTCAACCTGACATCATGAATATGACCACATGGTTTCCCCTTTACCTAAACCTGACATCATGAATAATGAATATGACCACATGGTTTCCCCTTTACCTCAACATGACATCATGAATAATGAATATGACCACATGGTTTCCCCTTTACCTCAACCTGACATCATGAATATGACCACATGGTTTCCCCTTTACCTCAACCTGACATCATGAATATGAACACATGGTTTCCCCTTTACCTCAACCTGACATCATGAATAATGAATATGATCACATGGTTTCCCCTTTACCTCAGCCTGACATCATGAATATGACCACATGGTTTCACCTTTACCTCAACCTGACATCATGAATATGAACACATGGTTTCCCCTTTACCTCAACCTGACATTATGAATATTACCACATGGTTTCCCCTTTACCTCAGCCTGACATCATGAATATGATCACATGGTTTCCCCTTTACCTCAACCTGATATCATGAATAATGAATATGAACACATGGTTTCCCCTTTACCTCAACCTGACATCATGAATAATGAATATGACCACATGGTTCCCCTTTACCTCAACCTGACATCATGAATAATGAATATGACCACATGGTTTCCCCTTTACCTCAGCCTGACATCATGAATAATGAATATGACCACATGGTTTCCCCGTTACCTCAACCTAAAATCATGAATAATGAATATGACCACATGGTTTCCCCTTTACCTCAGCCTGACATCATGAATAATGAATATGACCACATGGTTTCCCCTTTACCTCAACCTGACATCATGAATATGACCACATGGTTTCCCCTTTACCTCAACCTGACATCATGAATATGACCACATGGTTTCCCCTTTACCTAAACCTGACATCAAAAATAATGAATATGACCACATGGTTTCCCCTTTACCTCAACATGACATCATGAATAATGAATATGACCACATGGTTTCCCCTTTACCTCAACCTGACATCATGAATAATGATATGATCACATGGTTTCCCCTTTACCTCAGCCTGACATCATGAATATGACCACATGGTTTCCCCTTTACCTCAACCTGACATCATGAATATGAACACATGGTTTCCCCTTTAACTCAACCTGACATCATGAATATGAACACATGGTTTCCCCTTTACCTCAACCTGACATCATGAATAATGACCACATGGTTTCCCCTTTACCTCAACCTGACATCATGAATAATGAATATGATCACATGGTTTCCCCTTTACCTCAGCCTGACATCATGAATATGACCACATGGTTTCACCTTTACCTCAACCTGACATCATGAATATGAACACATGGTTTCCCCTTTACCTCAGCCTGACATCATGAATATGATCACATGGTTTCCCCTTTACCTCAACCTGATATCATGAATAATGAATATGAACACATAGTTCCCCTTTACCTCAACCTGACATCATGAATAATGAATATGACCACATGGTTTCCCCTTTACCTCAGCCTGACATCATGAATAATGAATATGACCACATGGTTTCCCCGTTACCTCAACCTAAAATCATGAATAATGAATATGACCACATGGTTTCCCCTTTACCTCAGCCTGACATCATGAATAATGAATATGACCACATGGTTTCCCCTTTACCTCAACCTGACATCATGAATATGACCACATGGTTTCCCCTTTACCTCAACCTGACATCATGAATAATGAATATGATCACATGGTTTCTCCTTTACCTCAGCCTGACATCATGAATATGACCACATGGTTTCCCCTTTACCTCAACCTGACATCATGAATATGACCACATGGTTTCCCCTTTACCTCAACCTGATATCATGAATAATGAATATGAACACATGGTTTCCCCTTTACCTCAACCTGACATCATGAATATGAACACATGGTTTCCCCTTTACCTCAACCTGACATCATGAATATGAACACATGGTTTCCCCTTTACCTCAACCTGACATCATGAATATGAACACATTGTTTCCCCTTTACCTCAGCCTGACATCATGAATAATGAATATGACCGCATGGTTTCCCCTTTACCTCAGCCTGACATCATAAATAATGAATATGACCACATGGTTTCCCCTTTACCTCAACCTGACATCATGAATATGACCACATGGTTTCCCCTTTACCTCAACCTGATATCATGAATATGACCAAATGGTTTCCCCTTTACCTCAACATGACATCATGAATAATGAATATGATCACATGGTTTCCCCTTTACCTCAGCCTGACATCATGAATATGACCACATGGTTTCCCCTTTACCTCAACCTGACATCATGAATATGAACACATGGTTTCCCCTTTACCTCAACCTGACATCATGAATATGAACACATGGTTTCCCCTTTAACTCAACCTGACATCATGAATATGAACACATGGTTTCCCCTTTACCTCAACCTGACATCATGAATAATGACCACATGGTTTCCCCTTTACCTCAACCTGACATCATGAATAATGAATATGATCACATGGTTTCCCCTTTACCTCAGCCTGACATCATGAATATGACCACATGGTTTCACCTTTACCTCAACCTGACATCATGAATATGAACACATGGTTTCCCCTTTACCTCAACCTGACATTATGAATATTACCACATGGTTTCCCCTTTACCTCAGCCTGACATCATGAATATGAACACATGGTTTCCCCTTTACCTCAACCTGACATTATGAATATTACCACATGGTTTCCCCTTTACCTCAACCTGATATCATGAATAATGAATATGAACACATGGTTCCCCCTTTACCTCAACCTGACATCATGAATAATGAATATGACCACATGGTTCCCCTTTACCTCAACCTGACATCATGAATAATGAATATGACCACATGGTTTCCCCTTTACCTCAGCCTGACATAATGAATAATGAATATGACCACATGGTTTCCCCGTTACCTCAACCTAAAATCATGAATAATGAATATGACCACATGGTTTCCCCTTTACCTCAGCCTGACATCATGAATAATGAATATGACCACATGGTTTCCCCTTTACCTCAATCTGACATCATGAATATGACCACATGGTTTCCCCTTTACCTCAACCTGACATCATGAATATGAACACATGGTTTCCCCTTTACCTCAACCTGACATCATGAATAATGAATATGATCACATGGTTTCCCCTTTACCTCAGCCTGACATCATGAATATGACCACATGGTTTCACCTTTACCTCAACCTGACATCATGAATATGAACACATGGTTTCCCCTTTACCTCAACCTGACATTATGAATATTACCACATGGTTTCCCCTTTACCTCAGCCTGACATCATGAATATGATCACATGGTTTCCCCTTTACCTCAACCTGATATCATGAATAATGAATATGAACACATGGTTTCCCCTTTACCTCAACCTGACATCATGAATAATGAATATGACCACATGGTTCCCCTTTACCTCAACCTAAAATCATGAATAATGAATATGACCACATGGTTTCCCCTTTACCTCAGCCTGACATCATGAATAATGAATATGACCACATGGTTTCCCCTTTACCTCAACCTGACATCATGAATATGACCACATGGTTTCCCCTTTACCTCAACCTGACATCATGAATATGACCACATGGTTTCCCCTTTACCTAAACCTGACATCAAAAATAATGAATATGACCACATGGTTTCCCCTTTACCTCAACATGACATCATGAATAATGAATATGATCACATGGTTTCCCCTTTACCTCAGCCTGACATCATGAATATGACCACATGGTTTCCCCTTTACCTCAACCTGACATCATGAATATGAACACATGGTTTCCCCTTTAACTCAACCTGACATCATGAATATGAACACATGGTTTCCCCTTTACCTCAACCTGACATCATGAATAATGACCACATGGTTTCCCCTTTACCTCAACCTGACATCATGAATAATGAATATGATCACATGGTTTCCCCTTTACCTCAGCCTGACATCATGAATATGACCACATGGTTTCACCTTTACCTCAACCTGACATCATGAATATGAACACATGGTTTCCCCTTTACCTCAACCTGACATTATGAATATTACCACATGGTTTCCCCTTTACCTCAGCCTGACATCATGAATATGATCACATGGTTTCCCCTTTACCTCAACCTGATATCATGAATAATGAATATGAACACATGGTTTCCCCTTTACCTCAACCTGACATCATGAATAATGAATATGACCACATGGTTCCCCTTTACCTCAACCTGACATCATGAATAATGAATATGACCACATGGTTTCCCCTTTACCTCAGCCTGACATCATGAATAATGAATATGACCACATGGTTTCCCCGTTACCTCAACCTAAAATCATGAATAATGAATATGACCACATGGTTTCCCCTTTACCTCAGCCTGACATCATGAATAATGAATATGACCACATGGTTTCCCCTTTACCTCAACCTGACATCATGAATAATGAATATGACAACATGGTTTCCCCTTTACCTCAACATGACATCATGAATATGACCACATGGTTTCCCCTTTACCTCAGCCTGACATCATGAATAATGAATATGAACACATGGTTTCCCATTTACCTAAGCCTGACATCATGAATAATGAATATGACCACATGGTTTCTCCTTTACCTCAGCCTGACATCATGAATATGATCACATGGTTTCCCCTTTACCTCAACCTGATATCATGAATAATCAATATGAACACATGGTTTCCCCTTTACCTCAACCTGATATAATGAATAATGAATATGAACACATGGTTTCCCCTTTACCTCAACCTGACATCATGAATATGATCACATGGTTTCCCCTTTACCTCAACCTGACATCATGAATAATGAATATGACCACATGGTTTCCCCTTTACCTCAACATGACATCATGAATAATGAATATGACCACATGATTTCCCCTTTACCTCAACATGACATCATGAATAATGAATATGACCACATGGTTTCCCCTTTACCTCAACCTGACATCATGAATAATGAATATGACCACATGGTTTCCCCTTTACCTCAACATGACATCATGAATAATGAATATGACCACATGGTTTCCCCTTTACCTCAACCTGACATCATGAATAATGAATATGATCACATGGTTTCCCCTTTACCTCAGCCTGACATCATGAATATGACCACATGGTTTCCCCTTTACCTCAACCTGACATCATGAATATGACCACATGGTTTCCCCTTTACCTCAACCTGATATCATGAATAATGAATATGAACACATGGTTTCCCCTTTACCTCAACCTGACATCATGAATATGAACACATGGTTTCCCCTTTACCTCAACCTGACATCATGAATATGAACACATGGTTTCCCCTTTACCTCAACCTGACATCATCAATATGAACACATTGTTTCCCCTTTACCTCAGCCTGACATCATGAATAATGAATATGACCGCATGGTTTCCCCTTTACCTCAGCCTGACATCATAAATAATGAATATGACCACATGGTTTCCCCTTTACCTCAACCTGACATCATGAATATGACCACATGGTTTCCCCTTTACCTCAACCTGATATCATGAATATGACCAAATGGTTTCCCCTTTACCTCAACCTGACATCATGAATAATGAATATGACCGCATGGTTTCCCCTTTACCTCAGCCTGACATCATGAATAATGAATATGACCGCATGGTTTCCCCCTTTACCTCAGCCTGACATCATGAATATGAACACATGGTTTCACCTTTACCTCAGCCTGACATCATGAATAATGAATATGACCACATGGTTTCTCCTTTACCTCAGCCTGACATCATGAATAATGAATATGACCACATGGTTTCTCCTTTACCTCAGCCTGACATCATGAATAATGAATATGACCACATGGTTTCCCCTTTACCTCAGCCTGACATCATGAATAATGAATATGACCACATGCTTTCTCCTTTACCTCAGCCTGACATCATGAATAATGAATATGACCACATGGTTTCTCCTTTAACTCAGCCTGACATCATGAATAATGAATATGACCACATGGTTTCCCCTTTACCTCAACCTGACATCATGAATATGAACACATGGTTTCCCCTTTACCTCAACCTGACATCATGAATATGAACACATGGTTTCCCCTTTACCTCAACCTGACATCATGAATATGACCACATGGTTTCCCCTTTACCTCAACCTGATATCATGAATAATGAATATGAACACATGGTTTCCCCTTTACCTCAACCTGACATCATGAATATGAACACATGGTTTCCCCTTTACCTCAACCTGACATCATGAATATGAACACATGGTTTCCCCTTTACCTCAACCTGACATCATGAATATGAACACATTGTTTCCCCTTTACCTCAGCCTGACATCATGAATAATGAATATGACCGCATGGTTTCCCCTTTACCTCAGCCTGACATCATAAATAATGAATATGACCACATGGTTTCCCCTTTACCTCAACCTGACATCATGAATATGACCACATGGTTTCCCCTTTACCTCAACCTGATATCATGAATATGACCAAATGGTTTCCCCTTTACCTCAACATGACATCATGAATAATGAATATGATCACATGGTTTCCCCTTTACCTCAGCCTGACATCATGAATATGACCACATGGTTTCCCCTTTACCTCAACCTGACATCATGAATATGAACACATGGTTTCCCCTTTACCTCAACCTGACATCATGAATATGAACACATGGTTTCCCCTTTAACTCAACCTGACATCATGAATATGAACACATGGTTTCCCCTTTACCTCAACCTGACATCATGAATAATGACCACATGGTTTCCCCTTTACCTCAACCTGACATCATGAATAATGAATATGATCACATGGTTTCCCCTTTACCTCAGCCTGACATCATGAATATGACCACATGGTTTCACCTTTACCTCAACCTGACATCATGAATATGAACACATGGTTTCCCCTTTACCTCAACCTGACATTATGAATATTACCACATGGTTTCCCCTTTACCTCAGCCTGACATCATGAATATGAACACATGGTTTCCCCTTTACCTCAACCTGACATTATGAATATTACCACATGGTTTCCCCTTTACCTCAACCTGATATCATGAATAATGAATATGAACACATGGTTCCCCCTTTACCTCAACCTGACATCATGAATAATGAATATGACCACATGGTTCCCCTTTACCTCAACCTGACATCATGAATAATGAATATGACCACATGGTTTCCCCTTTACCTCAGCCTGACATCATGAATAATGAATATGACCACATGGTTTCCCCGTTACCTCAACCTAAAATCATGAATAATGAATATGACCACATGGTTTCCCCTTTACCTCAGCCTGACATCATGAATAATGAATATGACCACATGGTTTCCCCTTTACCTCAATCTGACATCATGAATATGACCACATGGTTTCCCCTTTACCTCAACCTGACATCATGAATATGACCACATGGTTTCCCCTTTACCTAAACCTGACATCATGAATAATGAATATGACCACATGGTTTCCCCTTTACCTCAACATGACATCATGAATAATGAATATGACCACATGGTTTCCCCTTTACCTCAACCTGACATCATGAATATGACCACATGGTTTCCCCTTTACCTCAACCTGACATCATGAATATGAACACATGGTTTCCCCTTTACCTCAACCTGACATCATGAATAATGAATATGATCACATGGTTTCCCCTTTACCTCAGCCTGACATCATGAATATGACCACATGGTTTCACCTTTACCTCAACCTGACATCATGAATATGAACACATGGTTTCCCCTTTACCTCAACCTGACATTATGAATATTACCACATGGTTTCCCCTTTACCTCAGCCTGACATCATGAATATGATCACATGGTTTCCCCTTTACCTCAACCTGATATCATGAATAATGAATATGAACACATGGTTTCCCCTTTACCTCAACCTGACATCATGAATAATGAATATGACCACATGGTTCCCCTTTACCTCAACCTGACATCATGAATAATGAATATGACCACATGGTTTCCCCTTTACCTCAGCCTGACATCATGAATAATGAATATGACCACATGGTTTCCCCGTTACCTCAACCTAAAATCATGAATAATGAATATGACCACATGGTTTCCCCTTTACCTCAGCCTGACATCATGAATAATGAATATGACCACATGGTTTCCCCTTTACCTCAACCTGACATCATGAATATGACCACATGGTTTCCCCTTTACCTCAACCTGACATCATGAATATGACCACATGGTTTCCCCTTTACCTAAACCTGACATCAAAAATAATGAATATGACCACATGGTTTCCCCTTTACCTCAACATGACATCATGAATAATGAATATGACCACATGGTTTCCCCTTTACCTCAACCTGACATCATGAATAATGATATGATCACATGGTTTCCCCTTTACCTCAGCCTGACATCATGAATATGACCACATGGTTTCCCCTTTACCTCAACCTGACATCATGAATATGAACACATGGTTTCCCCTTTAACTCAACCTGACATCATGAATATGAACACATGGTTTCCCCTTTACCTCAACCTGACATCATGAATAATGACCACATGGTTTCCCCTTTACCTCAACCTGACATCATGAATAATGAATATGATCACATGGTTTCCCCTTTACCTCAGCCTGACATCATGAATATGACCACATGGTTTCACCTTTACCTCAACCTGACATCATGAATATGAACACATGGTTTCCCCTTTACCTCAACCTGACATTATGAATATTACCACATGGTTTCCCCTTTACCTCAGCCTGACATCATGAATATGATCACATGGTTTCCCCTTTACCTCAACCTGATATCATGAATAATGAATATGAACACATGGTTTCCCCTTTACCTCAACCTGACATCATGAATAATGAATATGACCACATGGTTCCCCTTTACCTCAACCTGACATCATGAATAATGAATATGACCACATGGTTTCCCCTTTACCTCAGCCTGACATCATGAATAATGAATATGACCACATGGTTTCCCCGTTACCTCAACCTAAAATCATGAATAATGAATATGACCACATGGTTTCCCCTTTACCTCAGCCTGACATCATGAATAATGAATATGACCACATGGTTTCCCCTGTACCTCAACCTGACATCATGAATAATGAATATGACAACATGGTTTCCCCTTTACCTCAACATGACATCATGAATATGACCACATGGTTTCCCCTTTACCTCAGCCTGACATCATGAATAATGAATATGAACACATGGTTTCCCATTTACCTAAGCCTGACATCATGAATAATGAATATGACCACATGGTTTCTCCTTTACCTCAGCCTGACATCATGAATATGATCACATGGTTTCCCCTTTACCTCAACCTGATATCATGAATAATCAATATGAACACATGGTTTCCCCTTTACCTCAACCTGATATAATGAATAATGAATATGAACACATGGTTTCCCCTTTACCTCAACCTGACATCATGAATATGATCACATGGTTTCCCCTTTACCTCAACCTGACATCATGAATAATGAATATGACCACATGGTTTCCCCTTTACCTCAACATGACATCATGAATAATGAATATGACCACATGGTTTCCCCTTTACCTCAACATGACATCATGAATAATGAATATGACCACATGGTTTCCCCTTTACCTCAACCTGACATCATGAATAATGAATATGACCACATGGTTTCCCCTTTACCTCAACATGACATCATGAATAATGAATATGACCACATGGTTTCCCCTTTACCTCAACCTGACATCATGAATAATGAATATGATCACATGGTTTCTCCTTTACCTCAGCCTGACATCATGAATATGACCACATGGTTTCCCCTTTACCTCAACCTGACATCATGAATATGACCACATGGTTTCCCCTTTACCTCAACCTGATATCATGAATAATGAATATGAACACATGGTTTCCCCTTTACCTCAACCTGACATCATGAATATGAACACATGGTTTCCCCTTTACCTCAACCTGACATCATGAATATGAACACATGGTTTCCCCTTTACCTCAACCTGACATCATGAATATGAACACATTGTTTCCCCTTTACCTCAGCCTGACATCATGAATAATGAATATGACCGCATGGTTTCCCCTTTACCTCAGCCTGACATCATAAATAATGAATATGACCACATGGTTTCCCCTTTACCTCAACCTGACATCATGAATATGACCACATGGTTTCCCCTTTACCTCAACCTGATATCATGAATATGACCAAATGGTTTCCCCTTTACCTCAACCTGACATCATGAATAATGAATATGACCGCATGGTTTCCCCTTTACCTCAGCCTGACATCATGAATAATGAATATGACCGCATGGTTTCCCCCTTTACCTCAGCCTGACATCATGAATATGAACACATGGTTTCACCTTTACCTCAGCCTGACATCATGAATAATGAATATGACCACATGGTTTCTCCTTTACCTCAGCCTGACATCATGAATAATGAATATGACCACATGGTTTCTCCTTTACCTCAGCCTGACATCATGAATAATGAATATGACCACATGGTTTCCCCTTTACCTCAGCCTGACATCATGAATAATGAATATGACCACATGCTTTCTCCTTTACCTCAGCCTGACATCATGAATAATGAATATGACCACATGGTTTCTCCTTTAACTCAGCCTGACATCATGAATAATGAATATGACCACATGGTTTCCCCTTTACCTCAGCCTGACATCATGAATATGACCAGATGGTTTCCCCTTTACCTCAGCCTGACATCATGAATAATGAATATGAACACATGGTTTCCCCTTTACCTCAACCTGACATCATGAATAATGAATATGATCACATGGTTTCTCCTTTACCTCAGCCTGACATCATGAATATGACCACATGGTTTCCCCTTTACCTCAACCTGACATCATGAATATGACCACATGGTTTCCCCTTTACCTCAACCTGATATCATGAATAATGAATATGAACACATGGTTTCCCCTTTACCTCAACCTGACATCATGAATATGAACACATGGTTTCCCCTTTACCTCAACCTGACATCATGAATATGAACACATGGTTTCCCCTTTACCTCAACCTGACATCATGAATATGAACACATTGTTTCCCCTTTACCTCAGCCTGACATCATGAATAATGAATATGACCGCATGGTTTCCCCTTTACCTCAGCCTGACATCATAAATAATGAATATGACCACATGATTTCCCCTTTACCTCAACCTGACATCATGAATATGACCACATGGTTTCCCCTTTACCTCAACCTGATATCATGAATATGACCAAATGGTTTCCCCTTTACCTCAACCTGACATCATGAATAATGAATATGACCGCATGGTTTCCCCTTTACCTCAGCCTGACATCATGAATAATGAATATGACCGCATGGTTTCCCCCTTTACCTCAGCCTGACATCATGAATATGAACACATGGTTTCACCTTTACCTCAGCCTGACATCATGAATAATGAATATGACCACATGGTTTCTCCTTTACCTCAGCCTGACATCATGAATAATGAATATGACCACATGGTTTCTCCTTTACCTCAGCCTGACATCATGAATAATGAATATGACCACATGGTTTCCCCTTTACCTCAGCCTGACATCATGAATAATGAATATGACCACATGCTTTCTCCTTTACCTCAGCCTGACATCATGAATAATGAATATGACCACATGGTTTCTCCTTTAACTCAGCCTGACATCATGAATAATGAATATGACCACATGGTTTCCCCTTTACCTCAGCCTGACATCATGAATATGACCAGATGGTTTCCCCTTTACCTCAGCCTGACATCATGAATAATGAATATGAACACATGGTTTCCCCTTTACCTCAGCCTGACATCATGAATAATGAGTATGACCACATGGTTTCTCCTTTACCTCAGCCTGACATCATGAATATGACCACATGGTTTCCCCTTCACCTCAACCTGACATCATGAATATGAACACATGGTTTCCCCTTTACCTCAACCTGACATCATGAATAATGAATATGACCACATGGTTTCCCCTTTACCTCAACATGACATCATGAATAATGAATATGATCACATGGTTTCCCCTTTACCTCAGCCTGACATCATGAATATGACCACATGGTTTCCCCTTTACCTCAACCTGACATCATGAATATGAACACATGGTTTCCCCTTTACCTCAACCTGACATCATGAATATGAACACATGGTTTCCCCTTTACCTCAACCTGACATCATGAATATGAACACATGGTTTCCCCTTTACCTCAACCTGACATCATGAATAATGACCACATGGTTTCTTCTTTACCTCAACCTGACATCATGAATAATGAATATGATCACATGGTTTCCCCTTTACCTCAGCCTGACATCATGAATATGACCACATGGTTTCCCCTTTACCTCAGCCTGACATCATGAATATGAACACATGGTTTCACCTTTACCTCAACCCGACATCATGAATAATGAATATGACCACATGGTTTCTCCTTTACCTCAGCCTGACATCATGAATATGACCACATGGTTTCACCTTTACCTCAACCTGACATCATGAATATGAACACATGGTTTCCCCTTTACCTCAACCTGACATTATGAATATTACCACATGGTTTCCCCTTTACCTCAGCCTGACATCATGAATATGATCACATGGTTTCCCCTTTACCTCAACCTGATATCATGAATAATGAATATGAACACATGGTTTCCCCTTTACCTCAACCTGACATCATGAATAATGAATATGACCACATGGTTCCCCTTTACCTCAACCTGACATCATGAATAATGAATATGACCACATGGTTTCCCCTTTAACTCAGCCTGACATCATGAATAATGAATATGACCACATGGTTTCCCCGTTACCTCAACCTAAAATCATGAATAATGAATATGACCACATGGTTTCCCCTTTACCTCAGCCTGACATCATGAATAATGAATATGACCACATGGTTTCCCCTTTACCTCAACCTGACATCATGAATATGACCACATGGTTTCCCCTTTACCTCAACCTGACATCATGAATATGACCACATGGTTTCCCCTTTACCTAAACCTGACATCAAAAATAATGAATATGACCACATGGTTTCCCCTTTACCTCAACATACCTTAAGGGAACATTTCGGCATTTCGTGTATGATCAGTGAGAAAGTCCATATTGCAAATGTACGGTCCCTTACTAGACGTCCGAAATCGTTTGTAAAATTCGCGGTCGGCGTCGGGCCGTGCGGTAGGGCCAGACCTACCGGGAAGTCATCAAATGAACTTTGTCGGACATTCGGTTTCCGTTTTAAAAAATAAACAAGTTTTTGACCGTTTTTCCGCTGTCCCGGAATTTCCCACAAGAGGGCATACGGAATCATATGGCAATTTGGCAAAACATCACGAATCACGACGGGGCCTTATCTCGAAAACGGAAAATATTTCGAAGCCGAAACTCGGTGAGCGTAGGTTTGGCATAATGGGCAGTTGGCCCCGAACAAGATGGCGTCTAGGCCTCGACGGTTTTTGAGTTATGGCCGTTTTTCTGGGATTAAAGGTCCTAAATGGAAATAGAGAAATTATTTTTCCACTTCAGGTCAAAGTCAAGGAGCCTCCGGTGTCAATAAAAAAAAAAACAGCCATTTATCTATCGTCATTTAAGAGAAACGGAACAATGACATCTTGGTGATGGTCACAAATAGGCGTTTTTTTTTTTCAACGGTTACAGATCCAGTTGCAGGGTGTTCATACGAATCTTTTTAAAGTGTGCTGCGGAGCTCTGCGACATTTCTGTGATTTTCTATGATTTTCTGAAATAACACACACATACTAAACCCTCCGTAAATAACTCAGTTCTTAACGTAAAGACTTAAAACTCAGGATTCTGTAAAAGCATACCCCAATGAGGATATGTGGTTAATTATAGCTTCCTGTGCCAACCGGAAGTGCCTTAAATGGTGTCTCAGGGGCTGTTTCGAAGGGTTAAAAAAGTCAGATCTGTCCAAAACTTCATATATGTGATTAGGCAACCCCCATGAACTGTAAATCAGTCATTTTTCCCCAAAAAAATCAAAGGAAAAAAAAATCACACTAAAACACAACTTGAATGGAGGGACGTATTGGGGTGCGTAGAGACAGACAGTGGCTGCAATAGTTAGCTTTGTTGGAGCTAAAAAAGAACCGTCAGACCTAGAGTTCCGAAACTTTAGAAACCTGTTCTAGACCTCCGGTCGATGGTGCGTGGTGAGTTACGTGGCTCTAGACGGTTCTCGGACCGAGAAACAGCTTCGTACATTTGCAATACCTTCAATTCATTTTGACCATTACGAAAATGACGACGTTTAGAAAAGTCTCAGAGACGCAAGGCTAGGTGCATTGAAACCGGCTCGGCCCATAGAGACGGACCCCAACGTTTCTGTCCGATAGCTCGTTCAAGGACCCCGTAGGAAGGCATGGAAAATAGTGGATTTTCAGCACCAATTAGGGTTTTTCTCGGACGCCAAATGACCTATCGAGCCGAAACTCGGGATTCGGGGTCGCCTCACATAGGACTTCACATAATGTCCGAACTGGACCCGCAGCTAGAACGTAACTATGTGTTTTACCTTTTTATTATGTTTTAAACTAAAGGCGCTGTGAATTATGGGACTGCTCTGACATATGTGATAGTTGGCTTCTAAATGAGTAGGAAAAAGTGGGTTTGGTGTCATAATGACATCTAATTGACTGATGGACACTGACTTGCTAGTTGACTTTTGTGCATTTGCAATATGTTTAAACAGAGAGGGACCATCACCAAAATGGCATTCTGAAATCAACACAAAAAATGGCATCACCATAGTCTCCAGACTGTGCTAAGTTCAACGAGCTATCCGCCTTGACCGTAGCTCGCTCGGTGTAAGTGCAACGACCATTAGAAAAGTAGGCCCAAAATGAAGCCTGCCCCACAATGTCATTTGCTTTTGGGTGACAGTGAGAGAACCGTTTAGGTGAGAAGAAAAATTACACCACATGAATGTTCCTAAGGTCCTCCCGATCCGTGCAAGCCTAACCTTGACCGTGTGGCATTAACCCTTAACAGTAAAACAGTGTTTTTTGATCTCACAGAATGCAGTGTCATCTCTCCCCATAGGAATACATTGCCTGCACCCCTAATTTCAACCTGAAGTCTATATGGGTTATGAATGCCGTATGAACCTGTCTTCGGTACCAGTCCATCAGGCCACTATGAGGTCTACCTGTGTTGATTCTGAGCTTCCTGGACCAACCGGAAGTGGTTAAAATGCCCCTAAAAGTGTTTACCCATACCCTGCCTGCAGTTTGACAGACATAGTGCATTCAACCCTGTGTAAATCAGTCAGTTCTTAACGTAAGGACTTAAAACTCAGGATTCTGTAACAACATACCCCAATGAGGATATGTGTTGATTTATAGCTTCCTGTGCCAACCGGAAGTGCCATAATTGGTGTCTCAGGTGCTGTTTCGAAGGGTTAAAAAAGTCTGATCTCTCCAAAATTTCATATGTGTGATTAGGGAACCCCCATGAACTGTAAATCAGTCATTTTTCCCAAAAAAAATCAAAGGAAAAAAAAATCACACTAAACACAACTTGGATGGAGGGACGTATTGGGGTGCGTAGAGACAGACAGTGGCTGCAATAGTTAGCTTTGTTGGAGCTAAAAAAGAACGGTCGGACCTAGAGTTCCGAAACTTTACAATCCTGTTCTAGGCCTCATGTCGATAGTGCGTGGTGAGTTAGGTGGTTCTAGAAGGTTCTCGGACCGAGAAACAGCCTCGTACATTTGCAATACCTTCAATTCATTTTGACCATTACAAAAATGACGACGTTTAGAAAAGTCTCAGAGACGCAAGGCTAGGTGCATTGAAACCGGCTCGGCCCATAGAGACGGACTCCGACGTGTCTGTCCGATAGCTCGTTCAAGGACCCCGTAGCAAGGCATGGAAAAAAGTGGATTTTCAGCACCAATTAGGGTTTTTCTCGGACACCAAATGACCTATCGAGCCGAAACTCGGGATTCGGGGTCGCCTCACATAGGCCTTCACATAATGTCCGAACTGGACCCGCAGCTAGAACGTAACTATGTGTTTTACCTTTTTATTATGTTTTAAACCGAAGGCGCTGTGAATTATGGGACTGCTCTGACATATGTGATAGTTGGCTACTAAATGAGTAGGAAAAAGTGGGTTTGGTGTCAATTGATATCCATTTGGTGTCATAATGACATCTAATTGACTGATGGACACTGACTTGCTAGTTGACTTTTGTACATTTGCAATATGTTTAAACGGAGAGGGACCATCACCAAAATGGCATTCTGAAATCAACACAAAAAATGGCATCACCATAGTCTCCAGACTGTGCCGAGTTCAAGGAGACGCCCCGCTTGACCGTAGCTCGTTCTGAGTGCAGCAAACTTGAAAAAAAGAAGGCCCAAAATGAAGCCTGCACCACAATGTCATTTGATTTTGGGTGGCAGTGAGAGAACCGTTAGGGTGAGAAGCACAATTCCACCACATGAATGTTCCTAAGGTCCTCCCGATCTGAACAAGCCTAACCTTGACCGTGTGGCATTAACCCTTCACAGTAAAACAGGGTTTTTTGATCTCACAGATTACAGTGACATCTCTCCCCATAGGAATGCATAGCCTGCACCACAAAATTCAACCTGAAGCCTATATGGGTTATGAATGCCGTATGAACCTGTCTTCGGTACCAGTCCATCAGGCCACTATGAGATCTACCTGTGTCGAATCTAAGCTTCCTGGAGCAACCGGAAGTGGTTAAAATGCCCCTAAAAGTGTTTACCCATACACTGCCTGCAGTTTGATAGACATAGTGCATTCAACCCTGTGTAGATCAGTCAATTCTTAACGTAAAGACTTAAAACTCGGGATTCTGTAAGTGGCTATGTAAATCAAGACATGTGTTTACTTATAGCTTCCTGTGCCAACCGGAAGTGCCTTTAATTGGGTCACACTCTCTGTTTCGAAGGGTTAAAAAAGTCACATCTCTCCAAAACTTCATATGTGTGACTAGGTAACCCTTCTGAACTGTAAATCAGTCATTAATCCCAACAGATGTCAAAGAAAAGCTCCCTCACACACACACAGGAAGGATGGAGTGATAAAGTGCGGTGCTTAAAGACACAGAGAGCAGGAAATGGCATTACCATAATCCCTAGGCCGTACCGAGTTCAGCGAGATATCCCGCTTGACCGTAGCTCGCTCGGTCTAGGCGCAGCGAGCATTAGAATAGTAGGCCCAAAATGAAGCCTGCACCACAATGTCATTTGCTTTTGGGTGACAGTGAGAGAACCGTTAGAGTGAGAAGAAAAATTGCACCACATGAATGTTCCTAAGGTCCTCCCGATCTGAACAAGCCTAACCTTGACCGTGTGGCATTAACCCTTAACAGTAAAACAGTGTTTTTTGATCTCACAGATTACAGTGTCATCTCTCCCCATAGGAATACATTGCCTGCACCCCTAATTTCAACCTGAGGCCTATGTGGGTTATGAATGCCGTATGAACCTGTCTTCGGTACCAGTCCATCAGGCCACTATGAGGTCTACCTGTGTTGATTCTAAGCTTCCTGGACCAACCGGAAGTGGTTAAAATGCCCCTAAAAGTGTTTACCCATACACTGCATGCAGTTTGATAGACATAGTGCATTCAACCCTGTGTAGATCAGTCAATTCTTAACGTAAGGACTTAAAACTCAGGATTCTGTAACAGCATACCCCAATGAGGATATGTGTTGATTTATAACTTCCTGTGCCAACCGGAAGTGCCATAATTGGTGTCTTAGGGGCTGTTTCGAAGGGTTAAAAAAGTCTGATCTTTCCAAAACTTCATATGTGTGATTAGGCAACCCCCATGAACTGTAAATCAGTCATTTTTCCCCAAAAAATTCAAAGGAAAAAAAAATCACACTAAAACACAACTTGGAAGGAGGGACGTATTGGGGTGCGTAGAGACAGACACTGGCTCCAATAGTTAGCTTTGTTGGAGCTAAAAAAGAACCGTCGGACCTAGAGTTCCGAAACTTTAGAAACCTGTTCTAGACCTCCCGTAGATGGTGCGTGGTGAGTTACGTGGCTCTAGAAGGTTCTCGGACCGAGAAACAGCCTCGTACATTTGAAATAACTTCAATTCATTTTTGCATCACGAAAATGACGACATTTAGAAATGTCCCAGAGTCGCAAGACTAGGTGCATTGCAAACGTCTCGGCCCATATAGACAGACCCCAACGTTTCTGTCCAATAGCTCATTCAAGGACCCCGTAGCAAGTCATGGAAAATAGTGGATTTTCAGCACCAATTAGGGTTTTTCTCGGACACCAAATGACCTATCGAGCCGAAACTTGGGATTCGGGGTCGCCTCAGCTAGGCCAACACATAACATAAGAAATGGACCCGCAGCTAGAACGTAACTACGTGTTTTATGGTTTTTTTATGGTTTGAACCGAAGGGGTTGTGAATTTTGGGCCAGCTCTGAAGTATGTAATAGTTGGCTACTAAACGAGTTGGAAAAAGTGGGTTTGGTGTCAGTTTGTATCAGTTTGGTGGTCAGAATGATATCTAATTGACTGATGGACTCTTGTCCACTTGACTCTTGTACATTTGCAATATGATCCTATAGTGAAAAAACATCACCAAAAGCGACATTCTGAAATCAACCCAAACGAGCGATTGAGATGACCCAGAATCACTGCAAAGCCATCCCGAGTTCATCGGGCCAGTCAATTTCACATTCCTGCAAGATTTTTATAGCATGACAAATTTGTGATGGTACCTGCCCTTTAAAACATATTGCAAATGCACAGTGACTTTGAAAAAGTAAGAAACAAAAAAAAATACATCTAAAAAATTTTGAGCATGACAAATTCGTGATGGTACCTGCCCATTGAAACATATTGCAAATGCACAGTGACTTTGAAAAAGTAAGGAAACATAAACAAAAAAAATCCAAAATTTTTATTTTTGGGTGACCAGTTGCACGTGCATTTGCAATATGATTCTATAGTGAAAAAACATATTGCAAATGCACAGTGACTTTGAAAAAGTAAGGAAACATAAACAAAAAAAATCTAAAATTTTTTGGGGGGGATGACCAGTTGCATGTGCATTTGCAATATGATTCTATAGTGAAAAAACATATTGCAAATGCACAGTGACTTTGAAAAAGTAAGGAAAAATAAACAAAAAAAATCTAAATTTTTTTTGGGGGGATGACCAGTTGCACGTGCATTTGCAATATGATTCTATAGTGAAAAAACATATTGCAAATGCACAGTGACTTTGAAAAAGTAAGGAAACATAAACAAAAAAAATCTAAAATTTTTGGGGGGGGATGACCAGTTGCATGTGCATTTGCAATATGATTCTATAGTGAAAAAACATATTGCAATGCACAGTGACTTTGAAAAAGTAAGGAAACATAAAAAAAATCTAAATTTTTTGGGGGGGGATGACCAGTTGCATGTGCATTTGCAATATGATTCTATAGTGAAAAAACATATTGCAAATGCACAGTGACTTTGAAAAAGTAAGGAAAAATAAACAAAAAAAATCTAAAATTTTTTTTGGGGGATGACCAGTTGCACGTGCATTTGCAATATGATTCTATAGTGAAAAAACATATTGCAAATGCACAGTGACTTTGAAAAAGTAAGGAAACATAAACAAAAAAAATCTAAATTTTTTTTGGGGGGATGACCAGTTGCATGTGCATTTGCAATATGATTCTATAGTGAAAAAACATATTGCAAATGCACAGTGACTTTGAAAAAGTAAGAAACAAAAAAAAATACATCTAAAAAATTTTGAGCATGACAAGTTCGTGATGGTACCTGCCCATTGAAACATATTGCAAATGCACAGTGACTTTGAAAAAGTAAGGAAACATAAACAAAAAAAATCCAAAATTTTTATTTTTGGGTGACCAGTTGCACGTGCATTTGCAATATGATTCTATAGTGAAAAAACATATTGCAAATGCACAGTGACTTTGAAAAAGTAAGGAAACATAAAAAAAATCTAAATTTTTTTTGGGGGGATGACCAGTTGCATGTGCATTTGCAATATGATTCTATAGTGAAAAAACATATTGCAAATGCACAGTGACTTTGAAAAAGTAAGGAAACATAAAAAAAATCTAATTTTTTTTGGGGGGGATGACCAGTTGCATGTGCATTTGCAATATGATTCTATAGTGAAAAAACATATTGCAAATGCACAGTGACTTTGAAAAAGTAAGGAAAAATAAACAAAAAAAATCTAAAAATTTTTTTGGGGGGATGACCAGTTGCATGTGCATTTGCAATATGATTCTATAGTGAAAAAACATATTGCAAATGCACAGTGACTTTGAAAAAGTAAGAAACAAAAAAAAATACATCTAAAAAATTTTGAGCATGACAAATTCGTGATGGTACCTGCCCATTGAAACATATTGCAAATGCACAGTGACTTTGAAAAAGTAAGGAAACATAAACAAAAAAACATCAACACATTTTTTGGGTAACCAGTTGCATATTTTAGATCACAAGATGACAAAGGTATAGTTTGAGCAAAGTAAAGCTTGAATTTTGAGCATGACAAATTCGTGATGGTACCTGCCCATTAAAACATATTGCAAATGCACAGTGACTTTGAAAAAGTAAGAAACAAAAAAAAATACATCTAAAATTTTTTGAGCATGACAAATTCGTGACGGTACCTGCCCATTGAAACATATTGCAAATGCACAGTGACTTTGAAAAAGTAAGGAAACATAAACAAAAAAACATCAACACATTTTTTGGGTAACCAGTTGCATATTTTAGATCACAAGATGACAAAGGTATAGTTTGAGCAAAGTAAAGCTTGAATTTTGAGCATGACAAATTCGTGATGGTACCTGCCCATTAAAACATATTGCAAATGCACAGTGACTTTGAAAAAGTAAGAAACAAAAAAAAATACATCTAAAAATTTTTGAGCATGACAAATTCGTGACGGTACCTGCCCATTGAAACATATTGCAAATGCACAGTGACTTTGAAAAAGTAAGGAAACATAAACAAAAAAACATCCAAAACATTTTTGGGTAACTTTGACTTTTGACTTCCTATGAAATCATATTGCAAATAGACAAATCATATTCCTTATGCACAAGTAAAAAAAAAAAATTATGATAATAACATTTTACAAAAGTATATTCATACACTTCTTACACATGATTAATTGTCTTAAAATCGAAACAATTTCGAAAAACGGTCCAGAAAGCACTTTTTTTAGTTTTTAAAGTTTAAAAAAAAAATCTAATTTTCGACTTTTGACTTCCTATGAAATCATATTCCAAATGGAGAAAACATATGCCTTATGCACAAGTAAAAAAAAAAAAAAATGATAATAAAGTATGACTAAAGTATGTTGATAAAGTTCTTATACATGTGTAATTGACACAAAAATTGAAAGAAATTTGAAAAACGGTCCAGAAAGCACTTTTTTAAGGATGTGTGAAGTTTTTTACCAAATTTTGACATTTTTGACTTTTGACTTTTGACTTCCTATGAAATCATATTCCAAATGGAGAAAACATATGCCTTATGCACAAGTAAAAAAAAATAAAAAATAGGATAATAAAGTATGACTAAAGTATGTTGATAAAGTTCTTATACATGTGTAATTGACATAAAAATTGAAAGAATTTTGAAAAACGGTCCAGAAAGCACTTTTTTAAGGATGTGTGAAGTTTTTTACCAAATTTTGACATTTTTGACTTTTGACTTTTGACTTCCTATGAAATCATATTGCAAATGTACAAAACATATGCCTTATGCGCATGTAATTAAAAAAATAAAAAAATATGATAAAAAAATTGGACAAAAGTATATTCATACAGCTCTTACACATGTGTAATTGACAAAAAAATCGAAAGAATTTCGAAAAAAGGCCCAGAAAGCACTTTTTTAAGGGGTGAAAAGTTTTTGAAAAAAATATCCTTTTTTCAAAAATTTTCTTTTGGATGTTGACTTGGGTTACATTTCCAATATGAAAAACCCCGGTGGAGCGCACTCGCCCCCTGTTGGATTTTTGAGGTGTTACAATTGGCAATTGCCATATGGCATTTGCCATATACTTTACACGAATCAACGCCGCTTTGGGTGGTATTGGACATCGTGTATATGGTTTGTCCAATGCCAATATCTTGCCATTCATTTTTGTACAATTCAGGGGGGTATTCCCTTACATGACATCATGAATAATGAATATGACCACATGGTTTCCCCTTTACCTCAACCTGACATCATGAATAATGATATGATCACATGGTTTCCCCTTTACCTCAGCCTGACATCATGAATATGACCACATGGTTTCCCCTTTACCTCAACCTGACATCATGAATATGAACACATGGTTTCCCCTTTAACTCAACCTGACATCATGAATATGAACACATGGTTTCCCCTTTACCTCAACCTGACATCATGAATAATGACCACATGGTTTCCCCTTTACCTCAACCTGACATCATGAATAATGAATATGATCACATGGTTTCCCCTTTACCTCAGCCTGACATCATGAATATGACCACATGGTTTCACCTTTACCTCAACCTGACATCATGAATATGAACACATGGTTTCCCCTTTACCTCAACCTGACATTATGAATATTACCACATGGTTTCCCCTTTACCTCAGCCTGACATCATGAATATGATCACATGGTTTCCCCTTTACCTCAACCTGATATCATGAATAATGAATATGAACACATGGTTTCCCCTTTACCTCAACATGACATCATGAATAATGAATATGACCACATGGTTTCCCCTTTACCTCAACATGACATCATGAATAATGAATATGACCACATGGTTTCCCCTTTACCTCAACCTGACATCATGAATAATGAATATGACCACATGGTTTCCCCTTTACCTCAACATGACATCATGAATAATGAATATGACCACATGGTTTCCCCTTTACCTCAACCTGACATCATGAATAATGAATATGATCACATGGTTTCTCCTTTACCTCAGCCTGACATCATGAATATGACCACATGGTTTCCCCTTTACCTCAACCTGACATCATGAATATGACCACATGGTTTCCCCTTTACCTCAACCTGATATCATGAATAATGAATATGAACACATGGTTTCCCCTTTACCTCAACCTGACATCATGAATATGAACACATGGTTTCCCCTTTACCTCAACCTGACATCATGAATATGAACACATGGTTTCCCCTTTACCTCAACCTGACATCATGAATATGAACACATTGTTTCCCCTTTACCTCAGCCTGACATCATGAATAATGAATATGACCGCATGGTTTCCCCTTTACCTCAGCCTGACATCATAAATAATGAATATGACCACATGGTTTCCCCTTTACCTCAACCTGACATCATGAATATGACCACATGGTTTCCCCTTTACCTCAACCTGATATCATGAATGTGACCAAATGGTTTCCCCTTTACCTCAACCTGACATCATGAATAATGAATATGACCGCATGGTTTCCCCTTTACCTCAGCCTGACATCATGAATAATGAATATGACCGCATGGTTTCCCCCTTTACCTCAGCCTGACATCATGAATATGAACACATGGTTTCACCTTTACCTCAGCCTGACATCATGAATAATGAATATGACCACATGGTTTCTCCTTTACCTCAGCCTGACATCATGAATAATGAATATGACCACATGGTTTCTCCTTTACCTCAGCCTGACATCATGAATAATGAATATGACCACATGGTTTCCCCTTTACCTCAGCCTGACATCATGAATAATGAATATGACCACATGCTTTCTCCTTTACCTCAGCCTGACATCATGAATAATGAATATGACCACATGGTTTCTCCTTTAACTCAGCCTGACATCATGAATAATGAATATGACCACATGGTTTCCCCTTTACCTCAGCCTGACATCATGAATATGACCAGATGGTTTCCCCTTTACCTCAGCCTGACATCATGAATAATGAATATGAACACATGGTTTCCCCTTTACCTCAACCTGACATCATGAATAATGAATATGATCACATGGTTTCTCCTTTACCTCAGCCTGACATCATGAATATGACCACATGGTTTCCCCTTTACCTCAACCTGACATCATGAATATGACCACATGGTTTCCCCTTTACCTCAACCTGATATCATGAATAATGAATATGAACACATGGTTTCCCCTTTACCTCAACCTGACATCATGAATATGAACACATGGTTTCCCCTTTACCTCAACCTGACATCATGAATATGAACACATTGTTTCCCCTTTACCTCAGCCTGACATCATGAATAATGAATATGACCGCATGGTTTCCCCTTTACCTCAGCCTGACATCATAAATAATGAATATGACCACATGGTTTCCCCTTTACCTCAACCTGACATCATGAATATGACCACATGGTTTCCCCTTTACCTCAACCTGATATCATGAATATGACCAAATGGTTTCCCCTTTACCTCAACCTGACATCATGAATAATGAATATGACCGCATGGTTTCCCCTTTACCTCAGCCTGACATCATGAATAATGAATATGACCGCATGGTTTCCCCCTTTACCTCAGCCTGACATCATGAATATGAACACATGGTTTCACCTTTACCTCAGCCTGACATCATGAATAATGAATATGACCACATGGTTTCTCCTTTACCTCAGCCTGACATCATGAATAATGAATATGACCACATGGTTTCTCCTTTACCTCAGCCTGACATCATGAATAATGAATATGACCACATGGTTTCCCCTTTACCTCAGCCTGACATCATGAATAATGAATATGACCACATGCTTTCTCCTTTACCTCAGCCTGACATCATGAATAATGAATATGACCACATGGTTTCTCCTTTAACTCAGCCTGACATCATGAATAATGAATATGACCACATGGTTTCCCCTTTACCTCAGCCTGACATCATGAATATGACCAGATGGTTTCCCCTTTACCTCAGCCTGACATCATGAATAATGAATATGAACACATGGTTTCCCCTTTACCTCAGCCTGACATCATGAATAATGAGTATGACCACATGGTTTCTCCTTTACCTCAGCCTGACATCATGAATATGACCACATGGTTTCCCCTTCACCTCAACCTGACATCATGAATATGAACACATGGTTTCCCCTTTACCTCAACCTGACATCATGAATAATGAATATGACCACATGGTTTCCCCTTTACCTCAACATGACATCATGAATAATGAATATGATCACATGGTTTCCCCTTTACCTCAGCCTGACATCATGAATATGACCACATGGTTTCCCCTTTACCTCAACCTGACATCATGAATATGAACACATGGTTTCCCCTTTACCTCAACCTGACATCATGAATATGAACACATGGTTTCCCCTTTACCTCAACCTGACATCATGAATATGAACACATGGTTTCCCCTTTACCTCAACCTGACATCATGAATAATGACCACATGGTTTCTTCTTTACCTCAACCTGACATCATGAATAATGAATATGATCACATGGTTTCCCCTTTACCTCAGCCTGACATCATGAATATGACCACATGGTTTCCCCTTTACCTCAGCCTGACATCATGAATATGACCACATGGTTCCCCTTTACCTCAACCTGACATCATGAATAATGAATATGACCACGTGGTTTCCCCTTTGCCTCAGCCTGACATCATGAATAATGAATATGACCACATGCTTTCTCCTTTACCTCAGCCTGACATCATGAATAATGAATATGACCACATGGTTTCCCCTTTACCTCAGCCTGACATCATGAATATGAACACATGGTTTCACCTTTACCTCAACCCGACATCATGAATAATGAATATGACCACATGGTTTCTCCTTTACCTCAGCCTGACATCATGAATAATGAATATGACCACATGCTTTCTCCTTTACCTCAGCCTGACATAATGAATAATGAATATGACCACATGGTTTCTCCTTTACCTCAGCCTGACATCATGAATAATGAATATGACCACATGGTTTCCCCTTTACCTCAGCCTGACATCATGAATATGAACACATGGTTTCACCTTTACCTCAACCCGACATCATGAATAATGAATATGACCACATGGTTTCACCTTTACCTCAACCTGACATCATGAATAATGAATATGACAACATGGTTTCCCCTTTACCTCAACATGACATCATGAATATGACCAGATGGTTTCCCCTTTACCTCAGCCTGACATCATGAATAATGAATATGAACACATGGTTTCTCCTTTACCTCAGCCTGACATCATGAATATGATCACATGGTTTCCCCTTTACCTCAACCTGATATCATGAATAATGAATATGAACACATGGTTTCCCCTTTACCTCAACCTGATATCATGAATAATGAATATGAACACATGGTTTCCCCTTTACCTCAACCTGACATCATGAATAATGACCACATGGTTTCCCCTTTACCTCAACCTGACATCATGAATAATGAATATGATCACATGGTTTCCCCTTTACCTCAGCCTGACATCATGAATATGACCACATGGTTTCCCCTTTACCTCAACCTGACATCATGAATATGAACACATGGTTTCCCCTTTACCTCAACCTGACATCATGAATAATGAATATGACCACATGGTTTCCCTTTACCTCAACATGACATCATTAATAATGAATATGACCACATGGTTTCCCCTGTACCTCAACCTGACATCATGAATAATGATATGATCACATGGTTTCCCCTTTACCTCAGCCTGACATCATGAATATGACCACATGGTTTCCCCTTTACCTCAACCTGACATCATGAATATGAACACATGGTTTCCCCTTTACCTCAACCTGACATCATGAATATGAACACATGGTTTCCCCTTTACCTCAACCTGACATCATGAATATGAACACATAGTTTCCACTTTACCTCAACCTGACATCATGAATAATGACCACATGGTTTCCCCTTTACCTCAACCTGACATCATGAATAATGAATATGATCACATTGTTTCCCCTTTACCTCAGCCTGACATCATGAATATGACCACATGGTTTCCCCTTTACCTCAACCTGACATCATGAATATGAACACATGGTTTCCCCTTTACCTCAACCTGACATTATGAATATTACCACATGGTTTCCCCTTTACCTCAGCCTGACATCATGAATATGACCACATGGTTCCCCTTTACCTCAACCTGACATCATGAATAATGAATATGACCACATGGTTTCCCCTTTACCTCAGCCTGACATCATGAATAATGAATATGACCACATGGTTTCCCCTTTACCTCAGCCTGACATCATGAATAATGAATATGACCACATGGTTTCCCCTTTACCTCAACCTGACACATCATGAATATGAACACATGGTTTCCCCTTTACCTCAACCTGGCATCATGAATAATGAATATGACAACATGGTTTCCCCTTTACCTCAACATGACATCATGAATATGACCACATGGTTTCCCCTTTACCTCAGCCTGACATCATGAATAATGAATATGAACACATGGTTTCCCATTTACCTAAGCCTGACATCATGAATAATGAATATGACCACATGGTTTCTCCTTTACCTCAGCCTGACATCATGAATATGATCACGTGGTTTCCCCTTTACCTCAACCTGATATCATGAATAATGAATAGGAACACATGGTTTCCCCTTTACCTCAACCTGATATCATGAATAATGAATATGAACACATGGTTTCCCCTTTACCTCAACCTGACATCATGAATATGATCACATGGTTTCCCCTTTACCTCAACCTGACATCATGAATAATGAATATGACCACATGGTTTCCCCTTTACCTCAACATGACATCATGAATAATGAATATGACCACATGGTTTCCCCTTTACCTCAACATGACATCATGAATAATGAATATGACCACATGGTTTCCCCTTTACCTCAACCTGACATCATGAATAATGAATATGACCACATGGTTTCCCCTTTACCTCAACATGACATCATGAATAATGAATATGACCACATGGTTTCCCCTTTACCTCAACCTGACATCATGAATAATGAATTTGATCACATGGTTTCTCCTTTACCTCAGCCTGACATCATGAATATGACCACATGGTTTCCCCTTTACCTCAACCTGACATCATGAATATGACCACATGGTTTCCCCTTTACCTCAACCTGATATCATGAATAATGAATATGAACACATGGTTTCCCCTTTACCTCAACCTGACATCATGAATATGAACAAATGGTTTCCCCTTTACCTCAACCTGACATCATGAATATGAACACATGGTTTCCCCTTTACCTCAACCTGACATCATGAATATGAACACATGGTTTCCCCTTTACCTCAGCCTGACATCATGAATAATGAATATGACCGCATGGTTTCCCCTTTACCTCAGCCTGACATCATAAATAATGAATATGACCACATGGTTTCCCCTTTACCTCAACCTGACATCATGAATATGACCACATGGTTTCCCCTTTACCTCAACCTGATATCATGAATATGACCACATGGTTTCCCCTTTACCTCAGCCTGACATCATGAATATGAACACATGGTTTCCCCTTTACCTCAACCTGACATCATGAATAATGAATATGACCGCATGGTTTCCCCTTTACCTCAGCCTGACATCATGAATAATGAAAATGACCACATGGTTTCTCCTTTACCTCAGCCTGACATCATGAATAATGAATATGACCACATGGTTTCCGCTTTACCTCAGCCAGACATCATGAATAATGAATATGACCACATGCTTTCTCCTTTACCTCAGCCTGACATCATGAATAATGAATATGACCACATGGTTTCTCCTTTAACTCAGCCTGACATCATGAATAATGAATATGACCACATTGTTTCCCCTTTACCTCAGCCTGACATCATGAATATGAACACATGGTTTCACCTTTACCTCAACCCGACATCATGAATAATGAATATGACCACATGGTTTCTCCTTTACCTCAGCCTGACATCATGAATAATGAATATGACCACATGGTTTCCCCTTTACCTCAGCCTGACATCATGAATATGAACACATGGTTTCACCTTTACCTCAACCCGACATCATGAATAATGAATATGACCACATGGTTTCACCTTTACCTCAACCTGACATCATGAATAATGAATATGACAACATGGTTTCCCCTTTACCTCAACATGACATCATGAATATGACCACATGGTTTCCCCTTTACCTCAGCCTGACATCATGAATAATGAATATGAACACATGGTTTCCCCTTTACCTCAGCCTGACATCATGAATAATGAATATGACCACATGGTTTCCCCTTTACCTCAGCCTGACATCATGAATATGAACACATGGTTTCACCTTTACCTCAACCCGACATCATGAATAATGAATATGACCACATGGTTTCTCCTTTACCTCAGCCTGACATCATGAATAATGAATATGACCACATGCTTTCTCCTTTACCTCAGCCTGACATAATGAATAATGAATATGACCACATGGTTTCTCCTTTACCTCAGCCTGACATCATGAATAATGAATATGACCACATGGTTTCCCCTTTACCTCAGCCTGACATCATGAATATGAACACATGGTTTCACCTTTACCTCAACCCGACATCATGAATAATGAATATGACCACATGGTTTCACCTTTACCTCAACCTGACATCATGAATAATGAATATGACAACATGGTTTCCCCTTTACCTCAACATGACATCATGAATATGACCAGATGGTTTCCCCTTTACCTCAGCCTGACATCATGAATAATGAATATGAACACATGGTTTCTCCTTTACCTCAGCCTGACATCATGAATATGATCACATGGTTTCCCCTTTACCTCAACCTGATATCATGAATAATGAATATGAACACATGGTTTCCCCTTTACCTCAACCTGATATCATGAATAATGAATATGAACACATGGTTTCCCCTTTACCTCAACCTGACATCATGAATAATGACCACATGGTTTCCCCTTTACCTCAACCTGACATCATGAA
Organism: Oncorhynchus clarkii lewisi; assembly: GCF_045791955.1. NCBI lineage: Eukaryota > Metazoa > Chordata > Actinopteri > Salmoniformes > Salmonidae > Oncorhynchus > Oncorhynchus clarkii. The sequence continues at coordinate 74,577,527 of NC_092162.1, forward strand.
TAATGAATATGATCACATGGTTTCCCCTTTACCTCAGCCTGACATCATGAATATGACCACATGGTTTCCCCTTTACCTCAACCTGACATCATGAATATGAACACATGGTTTCCCCTTTACCTCAACCTGACATCATGAATAATGAATATGACCACATGGTTTCCCTTTACCTCAACATGACATCATTAATAATGAATATGACCACATGGTTTCCCCTGTACCTCAACCTGACATCATGAATAATGATATGATCACATGGTTTCCCCTTTACCTCAGCCTGACATCATGAATATGACCACATGGTTTCCCCTTTACCTCAACCTGACATCATGAATATGAACACATGGTTTCCCCTTTACCTCAACCTGACATCATGAATATGAACACATGGTTTCCCCTTTACCTCAACCTGACATCATGAATATGAACACATAGTTTCCACTTTACCTCAACCTGACATCATGAATAATGACCACATGGTTTCCCCTTTACCTCAACCTGACATCATGAATAATGAATATGATCACATTGTTTCCCCTTTACCTCAGCCTGACATCATGAATATGACCACATGGTTTCCCCTTTACCTCAACCTGACATCATGAATATGAACACATGGTTTCCCCTTTACCTCAACCTGACATTATGAATATTACCACATGGTTTCCCCTTTACCTCAGCCTGACATCATGAATATGACCACATGGTTCCCCTTTACCTCAACCTGACATCATGAATAATGAATATGACCACATGGTTTCCCCTTTACCTCAGCCTGACATCATGAATAATGAATATGACCACATGGTTTCCCCTTTACCTCAGCCTGACATCATGAATAATGAATATGACCACATGGTTTCCCCTTTACCTCAACCTGACACATCATGAATATGAACACATGGTTTCCCCTTTACCTCAACCTGGCATCATGAATAATGAATATGACAACATGGTTTCCCCTTTACCTCAACATGACATCATGAATATGACCACATGGTTTCCCCTTTACCTCAGCCTGACATCATGAATAATGAATATGAACACATGGTTTCCCATTTACCTAAGCCTGACATCATGAATAATGAATATGACCACATGGTTTCTCCTTTACCTCAGCCTGACATCATGAATATGATCACGTGGTTTCCCCTTTACCTCAACCTGATATCATGAATAATGAATAGGAACACATGGTTTCCCCTTTACCTCAACCTGATATCATGAATAATGAATATGAACACATGGTTTCCCCTTTACCTCAACCTGACATCATGAATATGATCACATGGTTTCCCCTTTACCTCAACCTGACATCATGAATAATGAATATGACCACATGGTTTCCCCTTTACCTCAACATGACATCATGAATAATGAATATGACCACATGGTTTCCCCTTTACCTCAACATGACATCATGAATAATGAATATGACCACATGGTTTCCCCTTTACCTCAACCTGACATCATGAATAATGAATATGACCACATGGTTTCCCCTTTACCTCAACATGACATCATGAATAATGAATATGACCACATGGTTTCCCCTTTACCTCAACCTGACATCATGAATAATGAATTTGATCACATGGTTTCTCCTTTACCTCAGCCTGACATCATGAATATGACCACATGGTTTCCCCTTTACCTCAACCTGACATCATGAATATGACCACATGGTTTCCCCTTTACCTCAACCTGATATCATGAATAATGAATATGAACACATGGTTTCCCCTTTACCTCAACCTGACATCATGAATATGAACAAATGGTTTCCCCTTTACCTCAACCTGACATCATGAATATGAACACATGGTTTCCCCTTTACCTCAACCTGACATCATGAATATGAACACATGGTTTCCCCTTTACCTCAGCCTGACATCATGAATAATGAATATGACCGCATGGTTTCCCCTTTACCTCAGCCTGACATCATAAATAATGAATATGACCACATGGTTTCCCCTTTACCTCAACCTGACATCATGAATATGACCACATGGTTTCCCCTTTACCTCAACCTGATATCATGAATATGACCACATGGTTTCCCCTTTACCTCAGCCTGACATCATGAATATGAACACATGGTTTCCCCTTTACCTCAACCTGACATCATGAATAATGAATATGACCGCATGGTTTCCCCTTTACCTCAGCCTGACATCATGAATAATGAAAATGACCACATGGTTTCTCCTTTACCTCAGCCTGACATCATGAATAATGAATATGACCACATGGTTTCCGCTTTACCTCAGCCAGACATCATGAATAATGAATATGACCACATGCTTTCTCCTTTACCTCAGCCTGACATCATGAATAATGAATATGACCACATGGTTTCTCCTTTAACTCAGCCTGACATCATGAATAATGAATATGACCACATTGTTTCCCCTTTACCTCAGCCTGACATCATGAATATGAACACATGGTTTCACCTTTACCTCAACCCGACATCATGAATAATGAATATGACCACATGGTTTCTCCTTTACCTCAGCCTGACATCATGAATAATGAATATGACCACATGGTTTCCCCTTTACCTCAGCCTGACATCATGAATATGAACACATGGTTTCACCTTTACCTCAACCCGACATCATGAATAATGAATATGACCACATGGTTTCACCTTTACCTCAACCTGACATCATGAATAATGAATATGACAACATGGTTTCCCCTTTACCTCAACATGACATCATGAATATGACCACATGGTTTCCCCTTTACCTCAGCCTGACATCATGAATAATGAATATGAACACATGGTTTCCCCTTTACCTCAGCCTGACATCATGAATAATGAATATGACCACATGGTTTCTCCTTTACCTCAGCCTGACATCATGAATATGATCACATGGTTTCCCCTTTACCTCAACCCGACATCATGAATAATGAATATGAACACATGGTTTCCCCTTTACCTCAACCTGACATCATGAATATGATCACATGGTTTCCCCTTTACCTCAATCTGACATCATGAATAATGAATATGACCACATGGTTTCACCTTTACCTCAACCCGACATCATGAATAATGAATATGAACACATGGTTTCCCCTTTACCTCAACCTGACATCATGAATAATGAATATGAACACATGGTTTCCCCTTTACCTCAACCTGACATCATGAATATGATCACATGGTTTCCCCTTCACCTCAATCTGACATCATGAATAATGAACATGACCACATGGTTTCACCTTTACCTCAACCTGATATCATGAATAATGAATATGAACACATGGTTTCCCCTTTACCTCAACCTGACATCATGAATATGATCACATGGTTTCCCCTTTACCTCAATCTGACATCATGAATAATGAATATGACCACATGGTTTCCCCTTTACCTCAACATGACATCATGAATAATGAATATGACCACATGGTTTCCCCTTTACCTCAACCTGACATCATGAATAATGAATATGACCACATGGTTTCCCCTTTACCTCAACATGACATCATGAATAATGAATATGACCACATGGTTTCCCCTTTACCTCAACCTGACATCATGAATATGAACACATGGTTTCCCCTTTACCTCAACCTGACATCATGAATATGAACACATGGTTTCCCCTTTACCTCAACCTGACATCATGAATATGAACACATGGTTTCCCCTTTACCTCAACCTGACATCATGAATATGAACACATGGTTTCCCCTTTACCTCAACCTGACATCATGAATATGAACACATGGTTTCCCCTTTACCTCAGCCTGACATCATGAATAATGAATATGACCGCATGGTTTCCCCTTTACCTCAGCCTGACATCATAAATAATGAATATGACCACATGGTTTACCCTTTACCTCAACCTGACATCATGAATATGACCACATGGTTTCCCCTTTACCTCAACCTGATATCATGAATATGACCACATGGTTTCCCCTTTACCTCAGCCTGACATCATGAATATGAACACATGGTTTCCCCTTTACCTCAACCTGACATCATGAATAATGAATATGACCGCATGGTTTCTCCTTTACCTCAGCCTGACATCATGAATATGTATATGACTGCATGGTTTCCCCTTTACCTCAGCCTGACATCATGAATATGAACACATGGTTTCACCTTTACCTCAGCCTGACATCATGAATAATGAATATGACCACATGGTTTCTCCTTTAGCTCAGCCTGACATCATGAATAATGAATATGACCACATGGTTTCTCCTTTACCTCAGCCTGACATCATGAATAATGAATATGACCACATGGTTTCTCCTTTACCTCAGCCTGACATCATGAATATGATCACATGGTTTCCCCTTTACCTCAACCTGATATCATGAATAATGAATATGAACACATGGTTTCCCCTTTACCTCAACCTGATATCATGAATAATGAATATGAACACATGGTTTCCCCTTTACCTCAACCTGACATCATGAATATGATCACATGGTTTCCCCTTTACCTCAATCTGACATCATGAATAATGAATATGACCACATGGTTTCCCCTTTACCTCAACATGACATCATGAATAATGAATATGACCACATGGTTTCCCCTTTACCTCAACCTGACATCATGAATAATGAATATGACCACATGGTTTCCCCTTTACCTCAACATGACATCATGAATAATGAATATGACCACATGGTTTCCCCTTTACCTCAACCTGACATCATGAATAATGAATATGATCACATGGTTTCTCCTTTACCTCAGCCTGACATCATGAATATGACCACATGGTTTCCCCTTTACCTCAACCTGACATCATGAATATGACCACATGGTTTCCCCTTTACCTCAACCTGATATCATGAATATGACCACATGGTTTCCCCTTTACCTCAACCTGACATCATGAATAATGAATATGACCACATGGTTTCCCCTTTACCTCAACATGACATCATGAATATGACCACATGGTTTCCCCTTTACCTCAGCCTGACATCATGAATAATGAATATGACCACATGGTTTCTCCTTTACCTCAGCCTGACATCATGAATATGATCACATGGTTTCCCCTTTACCTCAACCTGATATCATGAATAATGAATATGAACACATGGTTTCCCCTTTACCTCAACCTGATATCATGAATAATGAATATGAACACATGGTTTCCCCTTTACCTCAACCTGACATCATGAATATGATCACATGGTTTCCCCTTTACCTCAATCTGACATCATGAATAATGAATATGACCACATGGTTTCCCCTTTACCTCAACATGACATCATGAATAATGAATATGACCACATGGTTTCACCTTTACCTCAACCTGACATCATGAATAATGAATATGACCACATGGTTTCCCCTTTACCTCAACATGACATCATGAATAATGAATATGACCACATGGTTTCCCCTTTACCTCAACCTGACATCATGAATAATGAATATGATCACATGGTTTCTCCTTTACCTCAGCCTGACATCATGAATATGACCACATGGTTTCCCCTTTACCTCAACCTGACATCATGAATATGACCACATGGTTTCCCCTTTACCTCAACCTGATATCATGAATATGACCACATGGTTTCCCCTTTACCTCAACCTGACATCATGAATATGAACACATGGTTTCCCCTTTACCTCAACCTGACATCATGAATATGAACACATGGTTTCCCCTTTACCTCAGCCTGACATCATGAATAATGAATATGACCGCATGGTTTCCCCTTTACCTCAGCCTGACATCATAAATAATGAATATGACCACATGGTTTCCCCTTTACCTCAACCTGACATCATGAATATGACCACATGGTTTCCCCTTTACCTCAACCTGATATCATGAATATGACCACATGGTTTCCCCTTTACCTCAGCCTGACATCATGAATATGAACACATGGTTTCCCCTTTACCTCAACCTGACATCATGAATAATGAATATGACCGCATGGTTTCCCCTTTACCTCAGCCTGACATCATGAATAATGTATATGACTGCATGGTTTCCCCTTTACCTCAGCCTGACATCATGAATATGAACACATGGTTTCACCTTTACCTCAGACTGACATCATGAATAATGAATATGACCACATGGTTTCTCCTTTACCTCAGCCTGACATCATGAATAATGAATATGACCACATGGTTTCTCCTTTACCTCAGCCTGACATCATGAATAATGAATATGACCACATGGTTTCCCCTTTACCTCAGCCTGACATCATGAATAATGAATATGACCATATGCTTTCTCCTTTACCTCAGCCTGACATCATGAATAATGAATATGACCACATGGTTTCTCCTTTACCTCAGCCTGACATCATGAATAATGAATATGACCACATGGTTTCCCCTTTACCTCAGCCTGACATCATGAATATGAACACATGGTTTCACCTTTACCTCAACCCGACATCATGAATAATGAATATGACCACATGGTTTCACCTTTACCTCAACCTGACATCATGAATAATGAATATGACAACATGGTTTCCCCTTTACCTCAACATGACATCATGAATATGACCACATGGTTTCCCCTTTACCTCAGCCTGACATCATGAATAATGAATATGAACACATGGTTTCCCCTTTACCTCAGCCTGACATCATGAATAATGAATATGACCACATGGTTTCTCCTTTACCTCAGCCTGACATCATGAATATGATCACATGGTTTCCCCTTTACCTCAACCTGATATCATGAATAATGAATATGAACACATGGTTTCCCCTTTACCTCAACCTGATATCATGAATAATGAATATGAACACATGGTTTCCCCTTTACCTCAACCTGACATCATGAATATGATCACATGGTTTCCCCTTTACCTCAATCTGACATCATGAATAATGAATATGACCACATGGTTTCCCCTTTACCTCAACCTGACATCATGAATAATGAATATGACCACATGGTTTCCCCTTTACCTCAACATGACATCATGAATAATGAATATGACCACATGGTTTCCCCTTTACCTCAACCTGACATCATGAATAATGAATATGATCACATGGTTTCTCCTTTAACTCAGCCTGACATCATGAATATGAACACATGGTTTCCCCTTTACCTCAACCTGACATCATGAATATGACCACATGGTTTCCCCTTTACCTCAACCTGATATCATGAATAATGAATATAAACACATGGTTTCCCCTTTACCTCAACCTGACATCATGAATATAATCACATGGTTTCCCCTTTACCTCAACCTGACATCATGAATAATGAATATGACCACATGGTTTCCCCTTTACCTCAACATGACATCATGAATATGAACACATGGTTTCCCCTTTACCTCAACCTGACATCATGAATAATGAATATGACAAAATGGTTTCCCCTTTACCTCAACCTGACATCATGAATATGACCACATGGTTTCCCCTTTACCTCAGCCTGACATCATGAATATGAACACATGGTTTCACCTTTACCTCAACCCGACATCATGAATAATGAATATGACCACATGGTTTCACCTTTACCTCAACCTGACATCATGAATAATGAATATGACAACATGGTTTCCCCTTTACCTCAACATGACATCATGAATATGACCACATGGTTTCCCCTTTACCTCAGCCTGACATCATGAATAATGAATATGAACACATGGTTTCCCCTTTACCTCAGCCTGACATCATGAATAATGAATATGATCACATGGTTTCTCCTTTACCTCAGCCTGACATCATGAATATGATCACATGGTTTCCCCTTTACCTCAACCTGATATCATGAATAATGAATATGAACACATGGTTTCCCCTTTACCTCAACCTGATATCATGAATAATGAATATGAACACATGGTTTCCCCTTTACCTCAACCTGACATCATGAATATGATCACATGGTTTCCCCTTTACCTCAATCTGACATCATGAATAATGAATATGACCACATGGTTTCCCCTTTACCTCAACCTGACATCATGAATAATGAATATGACCACATGGTTTCCCCTTTACCTCAACATGACATCATGAATAATGAATATGACCACATGGTTTCCCCTTTACCTCAACCTGACATCATGAATAATGAATATGATCACATGGTTTCTCCTTTACCTCAGCCTGACATCATGAATATGAACACATGGTTTCCCCTTTACCTCAACCTGACATCATGAATAATGAATATAAACACATGGTTTCCCCTTTACCTCAACCTGACATCATGAATATAATCACATGGTTTCCCCTTTACCTCAACCTGACATCATGAATAATGAATATGACCACATGGTTTCCCCTTTACCTCAACCTGACATCATGAATATGAACACATGGTTTCCCCTTTACCTCAACCTGACATCATGAATAATGAATATGACAAAATGGTTTCCCCTTTACCTCAACCTGACATCATGAATAATGAATATGACCACATGGTTTCCCCTTTACCTCAGCCTGACATCATGAATATGAACACATGGTTTCACCTTTACCTCAACCCGACATCATGAATAATGAATATGACCACATGGTTTCACCTTTACCTCAACCTGACATCATGAATAATGAATATGACAACATGGTTTCCCCTTTACCTCAACATGACATCATGAATATGACCACATGGTTTCCCCTTTACCTCAGCCTGACATCATGAATAATGAATATGAACACATGGTTTCCCCTTTACCTCAGCCTGACATCATGAATAATGAATATGATCACATGGTTTCTCCTTTACCTCAGCCTGACATCATGAATATGATCACATGGTTTCCCCTTTACCTCAACCTGATATCATGAATAATGAATATGAACACATGGTTTCCCCTTTACCTCAACCTGATATCATGAATAATGAATATGAACACATGGTTTCCCCTTTACCTCAACCTGACATCATGAATATGATCACATGGTTTCCCCTTTACCTCAATCTGACATCATGAATAATGAATATGACCACATGGTTTCCCCTTTACCTCAACCTGACATCATGAATAATGAATATGACCACATGGTTTCCCCTTTACCTCAACATGACATCATGAATAATGAATATGACCACATGGTTTCCCCTTTACCTCAACCTGACATCATGAATAATGAATATGATCACATGGTTTCTCCTTTACCTCAGCCTGACATCATGAATATGAACACATGGTTTCCCCTTTACCTCAACCTGACATCATGAATAATGAATATGACCGCATGGTTTCCCCTTTGCCTCAGCCTGACATCATGAATATGAACACATGGTTTCACCTTTACCTCAGCCTGACATCATGAATAATGAATATGACCGCATGGTTTCCCCTTTGCCTCAGCCTGACATCATGAATATGAACACATGGTTTCACCTTTACCTCAGCCTGACATCATGAATAATGAATATGACCACATGGTTTCCCCTTTACCTCAGCCTGACATCATGAATATGAACAAATGGTTTCACCTTTACCTCAGCCTGACATCATGAATAATGAATATGACCACATGGTTTCTCCTTTACCTCAGCCTGACATCATGAATAATGAATATGACCACATGGTTTCTCCTTTACCTCAGCCTGACATCATGAATAATGAATATGACCACATGGTTTCCCTTTTACCTCAGCCTGACATCATGAATAATGAATATGACCACATGCTTTCTCCTTTACCTCAACCTGACATCATGAATAATGAATATGACCACATGGTTTCTCCTTTACCTCAGCCTGACATCATGAATAATGAATATGACCACATGGTTTCCCCTTTACCTCAGCCTGACATCATGAATATGAACACATGGTTTCACCTTTACCTCAACCCGACATCATGAATAATGAATATGACCACATCGTTTCACCTTTACCTCAACCTGACATCATGAATAATGAATATGAACACATGGTTTCACCTTTACCTCAACCTGACATCATGAATAATGAATATGACCACATGGTTTCACCTTTACCTCAACCTGACATCATGAATAATGAATATGACCACATGGTTTCCCCTTTACCTCAACCTGACACATCATGACTGTATAAAACATATATGGTGAAATCTTCTCCCTGTTTTCTTATAGCTCCAATGTTCAGAAATCTCCCTGTTTTCTTTTAGCACGCAGTACTCAGAAATGTTTCAATAGTTGTTTGTGAAATAGTCACTATATAAGTGGAAACCTTTCTTGTGTCTGTGTCTGTGTGTGTGTATGTGTGTGTCTGTGTGTGTGTGTGTCTCTCTGTGTGTGTGTGTGTGTGTGTGTGTGTGTGTGTGTGTCTGTGGTTGTGTGTGTGTGTGTGTGTCTGTATGTGTGTGTCTGTGTGTGTGTGTGTCTTTGTGTGTGTGTGTGTGTGTGTCTCTGTGTGTGTGTGTGTGTGTGTGTCTGTGTGTGTGTGTGTGTCTTTGTGTGTGTGTGTGTGTGTCTCTGTGTGTGTCTGTGTGTGTGCGTGTGTGTCTTTGTGTTATATAAAACACGGATCATAGCGCTCCAAGTCCAGATGTTGTTGTTGCCATATGGCAGCAGCACACTGAGCTGCGTGTGTCGGTCATAACTCGGTCAGTGCATCAGATTATCACCTCGCTCGGTTAACTGACAGAGGAGGAGCCCGGAACTGCAGGGTACAGGAGGAACTGGGAAATTCAATTAAACACTGTTTGAGGAACAGCTGCATACTCTATAGAGGTGAATTCTGTTACATTTAGACTACGTCCCAAATGTAGTGCACTATACAGGACCCATAGTGCTCTGATTAAAAGTAGTGCACTATATAGGACCCATAGGGATCTGATTAAAAGTAGTGCACTATATAGGACCCATATGGATCTGATTAAATGTAGTGCACTATATAGAACCCATAGGGCTCTGATTAAAAGTAGTGCACTATGCAGGACCCATAGGGCTCTGGTTCAATGTAGTGCACTATGCAGGACCCATAGGGCTCTGGTTCAATGTAGTGCACTATGCAGGACCCATAGGGCTCTGGTTCAATGTAGTGCACTATGCAGGACCCATAGGGCTCTGGTTCAATGTAGTGCACTATGCAGGACCCATAGGGCTCTGGTTCAATGTAGTGCACTATGCAGGACCCATAGGGCTCTGGTTCAATGTAGTGCACTATGCAGGACCCATAGGGCTCTGGTTCAATGTAGTGCACTATGCAGGACCCATAGGGCTCTGGTTCAATGTAGTGCACTATGCAGGACCCATAGGGCTCTGGTTCAATGTAGTGCACTATGCAGGACCCATAGGGCTCTGGTTCAATGTAGTGCACTATGCAGGACCCATAGGGCTCTGGTTCAATGTAGTGCACTATGCAGGACCCATAGGGCTCTGGTTCAATGTAGTGCACTATGCAGGACCCATAGGGCTCTGGTTCAATGTAGTGCACTATGCAGGGAATAGATAGTCATTTGAGACGCCCTTAGCCTATTTGAAGGGTGGCTGGCCAACCCTCTACTAATGTGTACGGTGTCCATAGTATAACATGGTGCTTACGCTTTGAGGACCTGTCCAATCTCGTACTTGTCGGTGACATCAGAGATGTCGTCTAAGTTCCGCCCATCTCGCAGGGCAAGGCACCCAAATGGCATGGCGGCATCCACCTATCAGAGACAAACATTACATCGTCAATCAACACATATACCAATAAAGAACAAGCATTGCAGTGTCAATCAACTCCTTTAAAAGAGACAGTGAGTAAAGTGAAAGTTTTTCTGATAGAAATGCCCTTTATAAAACTGACACACAGCAAGTGAGTCATTTAATTTCTGTAGGATACGTTGTGCACACTGAGACCCAACCAATCTCTCTGTCCAAGAGGTTGAAGTCCCCGAACCCAACCAATCTCTCTGTCCAAGAGGTTAAAGTCCCCAAACCCAACCAATATCTCTGTCCAAGAGGTTGAAGTCCCCAAACCCAACCAATCTCTATGTCCAAGAGGTTGAAGTCCCCGAACCCAACCAATCTCTCTGTCCAAGAGGTTAAAGTCGCCAAACCCAACCAATCTCTCTGTCCAAGAGGTTAAAGTCCCCAAACCCAACCAATCTCTCTGTCCAAGAGGTTGAAGTCCCTGAACCCAACCAATCTCTCTATCCAGGAGGTTGAAGTCACCAAACCCAACCAATCTCTTTATCCAGGAGGTTGAAGTCCCCATATTGAAAAGAAACCAGCTGTGACATCATCACCCAAAGGATTCTGCCCACCCATATAATTAGAATTCTAATTCATTCTAATTCTATTTCTATCAATGATTCTAATTCATTCTAATTCTACTTCTATCAATGATTCTAATTCATTCTAATTCTATTTCTATCAATGATTCTAATTCATTCTAATTCTACTTCTATCAATGATTCTAATTCTATTTCTATCAATGATTCTAATTCATTCTAATTCTACTTCTATCAATGATTCTAATTCATTCTAATTCTATTTCTATCAAGGATTCTAATTAATTCTAATTCTATCTAGGATTCTAATCCATTCTAATTCTACTGACCCTCCATCTTAGGATCACGTCAGTAAGCCCCTGGTCTTATAGGTTAGAAAGTCTCGATCCTAACCCCAGCCTCCATCTTGGGATCACGTCAGTAAGCCCCTGGTCTTATAGGTTAGAAAGTCTCGATCCTAACCCCAGCCTCCATCTTGGGATCATGTCAGTAAGCCCCTGGTCTTATAGGTTAGAAAGTCTCTATCCTAACCCCATCCTCCATCTTGGGATCATGTCAGTAAGCCCCTGGTTTTATAGGTTAGAAAGTCTCTATCCTAACCCCAGCCTCCATCTTGGGATCATGTCAGTAAGCCCCTGGTCTTATAGGTTAGAAAGTCTCGATCCTAAATCCCATCTCCTCTGACACCACTGATCAGTTTCCCTTAGTCCAATACGAACCTAAACCATGAGGACGATAAAAGTCTAAATTGATATTAGATAATTATCTAGGCCAGGGAAACTTCCTTCCAGTATCTAGGAATAACTTCCTCCCAGTGTAGTGTCAGTGACACAGCTCTCATTGGATAACTTCCTCCCAGTGTAGTGTCAGTGACACAGCTCTCATTGGATAACTTCCTCCCAGTGTAGTGTCAGTGACACAGCTCTCATTGGATAACTTCCTCCCAGTGTAGTGTCAGTGACACAGCTCTCATTGGATAACTTCCTCTCAGTGTAGTGTCAGTGACACAGTTCTCATTGGATAACTTCCTCCCAGTGTAGTGTCAGTGACACTGCTCTCATTGGATAACTTCCTCCCAGTCAGTCAGGGACACAGCTCTCATTTGATTACTTCCTCCCAGTCAGTCAGGGACACAGCTCTCATTTGATAACTTCCTCCCAGTCAGTCAGGGACACAATTCTCATTGGATAACTTCCTCCCAGTGTAGTGTCAGGGACACAGCTCTCATTGGATAACTTCCTCCCAGTCAGTCAGGGACACAGCTCTCATTGGATAACTTCCTCCCAGTGTAGTGTCAGGGACACAGCTCTCATTGGATAACTTCCTCCCAGTGTAGTGTCAGTGACACAATTCTCATTGGATAACTTCCTCCCAGTCAGTCAGTGACACAATTCTCATTGGATAACTTCCTCTCAGTGTAGTGTCAGGGACACAGCTCTCATTGCATAACTTCCTCTCAGTGTAGTGTCAGGGACACAGCTCTCATTGGATAACTTCCTCCCAGTCAGTCAGTGACACAATTCTCATTGGATAACTTCCTCTCAGTGTAGTGTCAGGGACACAGCTCTCATTGGATAACTTCCTCTCAGTGTAGTGTCAGTGACACAGCTCTCATTTGATAACTTCCTCCCAGTCAGTCAGGGACACAATTCTCATTGGATAAATCCTCTTAAATGTAATGACAAAATGTAGATTTCCGCCTAAATAGACATACCCAAAAGTAACTGCTTTTCATGTGGAATTACATGATTCTGACATACAAAACCATGGAACATTTGAAAAGAGGACATCTGGGAGATCAGGAAATGGACTAGATAGATAGGAGTTACATAGTTCAGAATACACAATATCAAGTACACACAAAATAACTGTTTTTTTGTAGTTTTATTTTGAAAGTCATCTTTCATTGACAAGCTATATGTGAATTATTGATGCCCAGAGCTGGAAAAACATCAGATGGCTCCCACAACATGTGAACAATATCAGGGGAAATAAATGGGATTGTTAGACCTAACAAATAGAAATGGGCAGATGGTTTAGTAAGTGGTGTCAGGTGTGGCCACAAAATGTTTCCAAGTGTCCCTAAACCTCTCTAAAGTGGCATATGTCTGTAAAATAAGATCATTGTGTGATGGTTGTGAGGTTGCTTTGGGGCCCCAAATTCAGCCATTTCCAACACTAGTTGCTCTCAGAAGGCCAACTGGGGTTTATCCCTTTTGGGGCCCCAGCCACTTCCAACACTAGTTGCTCTCAGAAGGCCAACTGGGGTTTATCCCTTTTGGGGCCCCAGCCACTTCCAACACTAGTTGCTCTCAGAAGGCCAACTGGGGTTTATCCCTTTGGGGCCCCAGCCACTTCCAACACTAGTTGCTCTCAGAAGGCCAACTGGGGTTTATCCCTTTGGGGCCCCAGCCACTTCCAACACTAGTTGCTCTCAGAAGGCCAACTGGGGTTTATCCCTTTGGGGCCCCAGCCACTTCCAACACTAGTTGCTCTCAGAAGGCCAACTGGGGTTTATCCCTTTGGGGCCCCAGCCACTTCCAACACTAGTTGCTCTCAGAAGGCCAACTGGGGTTTATCCCTTTGGGGCCCCAGCCACTTCCAACACTAGTTGCTCTCAGAAGGCCAACTGGGGTTTATCCCTTTGGGGCCCCAGCCACTTCCAACACTAGTTGCTCTCAGAAGGCCAACTGGGGTTTATCCCTTTGGGGCCCCAGCCACTTCCAACACTAGTTGCTCTCAGAAGGCCAACTGGGGTTTATCCCTTTGGGGCCCCAGCCACTTCCAACACTAGTTGCTCTCAGAAGGCCAACTGGGGTTTATCCCTTTGGGGCCCCAGCCACTTCCAACACTAGTTGCTCTCAGAAGGCCAACTGGGGTTTATCCCTTTGGGGCCCCAGCCACTTCCAACACTAGTTGCTCTCAGAAGGCCAACTGGGGTTTATCCCTTTACTTTTGCCATCTACGTGTGGAGAAAGAAAGCACTTACTGTAGCAGTGTCCACCAAGTGGTTAAAACAAGTCTTATACTACTTCCTGGTCTTGTGGAGGACCTGGTAGTAGCCTATCAGAGAATCAGATGGCTTCTGGTGGCATGTCATGGGTGCACCTCAGCCACGCTCAAGGTCCTAAACAATATCAGAACCACCATCGATAAGAGACATTACTGTGCAGCCGTATTCATCAACCTGGCCAAGGCTTTCGACTCTGTCAATCACAACATTCTTATTGGCAGACTCAACAGCCTTGGTTTCTCAAATGATTGCCTCACCTGGTTCACCAAATACTTCTCTGATAGAGTTCAGTGTTTTAAATCGGAGGGCCTGTTGTCCGGACCTCTGGCAGTCTATGGGGGTGCCACAGAGTTAAATTCTCGGGCCGACTCTCTTCTCTGTATACATCAATGATGTCGCTTTTGCTGCTGGTGATTCTCTGATCCACCTCTACGCAGACGACACCATTCTATATACATCTGGCCCTTCTTTGGACACTATGTTAACTAACCTCCAGGTGAGCTTCAATGCCACACAACACTCCTTCCGTGGCCTCTAACTGCTCTTAAACGCAAGTAAAACTAAATGCATGCTATTCAACCGATCGCTGCCCTGCTAGGGAAGTTGTTATGCTTCAAGGTCCTTGAGGCTCCTTGAGGCTCCTTAGGTGTGGAGACTCCATCTAGCCGTGGTTTGTTGTGATCACTGCTTTAACTCGTGGATAATCTGACCAATAATGTGTGGCTGAATCTATCCGTTGGGTTATATAGCATGAACAATAAAGACACTCACACACAAGGAGAAGGTAGATGTCAGCGATAGATAGACTCACCGGGCAAATAAGTCAATTCAATGTCTATTCTACGTTGGTTTAACCGAAATGACGTGGCAACAACGTTGCATCAACCAGTGTTAGCCCAGTGAGGAGAGGGTTGTGATTTAGGGGCGAGGCATCAGACGAGCATATAATCCCACCGCTGGCCCTAATCTCTCATCTCTTTCCCTAATCCAGATTGCTGGTGCTGGGATGGAGGGATTGAGGGAGGTATGTGAGTGTGTGTGTGAGAGAGTGTATGTGTGTGAGAGAGAGTGTGCGTGTGAGAGAGAGTGTGTGTGTGTGAGAGGGTGTGTGTATGTGAGAGAGAGAGTTTTTGTGTGTGTGTGTGTGTGTGTGTAAGAGGATGCGTGTGTGAGAGGGTGTGTGTGTGAGAGAGTGTGTGTGTGTGAGAGAGAGTGTGCGTGTGAGAGAGTGTGCGTGTGTGTGAGAGAGAGTTTTTGTGTGTGTGTTAGGGGAAGGGGACGATGGCCTACTGAAACCTACATTTCAGACTATTACGTTGGTCATGGTGTGGCCATCAGCCAGAATATAGTAATCCTAGCAGATGAGATTGGAGTAATGTGTGTGTGTGTGTGTGTGTGTGTGTGTGTGTGTGTGTGTGTGTGTGTGTGTGTGTGTGTGTGTGTGTGTATTACTATCCTCCTGGGTACCTGAAATCCCCCAAAGTCCCTACAAGGAGAGTAAAACATTGAACATTCTTCCTCGTGGTGACATTTCTCACGTCCCCACAAGGACAAAGGCTATTTTAATATTAGGGGTTAGGGTTTAGGTTTAGAGTTAGGGTTAGGGGTTAGGGGTTAGGGTTTAGGTTTAGAGTTAGGGGTTAGGGGTTAGGTTTAGAGTTAGGGTTAGGGGATAGGGGTTAGGTTTAGAGTTAGGGGTTAGGGGTTAGGGGTTAGGTTTAGAGTTAGGGGTTAGGGGTTAGGGGTTAGGTTTAGAGTTAGGGGTTAGGTTTAGAGTTAGGGGTTAGGGGTTAGGTTTAGAGTTAGGGGTTAGGTTTAGAGCTAGGGGTTAGGGGTTAGGTTTAGAGTTAGGGGTTAGGGGTTAGGTTTAGAGTTAGGGGTTAGGTTTAGAGTTAGGGTTAGGGGTTAGGGGTTAGGTTTAGAGTTAGGGGTTAGGGGTTAGGGGTTAGGTTTAGAGTTAGGGGTTAGGGGTTAGGGGTTAGGTTTAGAGTTAGGGGTTAGGTTTAGAGTTAGGGGTTAGGGGTTAGGTTTAGAGTTAGGGGTTAGGTTTAGAGTTAGGGTTAGGGGTTAGGGGTTAGGTTTAGAGTTATTGTTAGGGGTTAGGGGTTAGGTTTAGAGTTAGGGGTTAGGGGTTAGGTTTAGAGTTAGGGGTTAGGGGTTAGGTTTAGAGTTAGGGGTTAGGTTTAGAGTTAGGGTTAGGGGTTAGGGGTTAGGTTTAGAGTTAGGGGTTAGGGTTTAGGTTTAGAGTTAGGGGTTAGGTTTAGAGTTAGGGGTTAGGGGTTAGGTTTAGGGTTAGGGTTTAGGTTTAGAATTAGGGTTAGGGGTTAGGGTTTAGGTTTAGAGTTAGGGGTTAGGTTTAGAGTTAGGGGTTAGGTTTAGAGTTAGGGTTAGGGGTTAGGGGTTAGGTTTAGGTTTAGAGTTAGGGTTAGGGGTTAGGGGTTAGGTTTAGAGTTAGGGGTTAGGGGTTAGGTTTAGAGTTAGGGTAAGGGTTAGGGGTTAGGTTTAGAGTTAGGGGTTAGGGGTTAGGTTTAGAGTTAGGGATTAGTGGTTAGTGGTTAGGGTTAGAGGTTATGTTTAGAGTTAGAGTTAGGGGTTAGGTTTAGAGTTAGGGGTTAGGATTAGGTTTAGAGTTAGTAGTTAGGTTTAGAGTTAGGGGTTAGGTTTAGAGTTAGGGGTTAGGTTTAGAGTTAGGGGTTAGGTTTAGAGTTAGGGGTTAGGTTTAGAGTTAGGGGTTAGGTTTAGAGTTAGGTTTAGAGTTAGGGTTAGAGATTAGGATTAGGTTTAGAGTTAGTGTTAAAGGTTAGGATTAGGTTTAGAGTTAGGGGTTAGGGGTTAGGATTAGGTTCAGAGTTAGTGGTTAGGTTTAGAGTTAGGGGTTAGGTTTAGAGTTAGGGGTTAGGTTTAGAGTTAGGGGTTAGGTTTAGAGTTAGGGGTTAGGTTTAGAGTTAGGTTTAGAGTTAGGGTTAGAGATTAGGATTAGGTTTAGAGTTAGTGTTAAAGGTTAGGATTAGGTTTAGAGTTAGAGTTAGGGTTTAGGTTTAGAGTTAGGGGTATCGGTCCCTACAAGGATAGTAATATCAAACGTGTATGTGTGGAGATGCTACCTAGTACTTGCACTACACATTCTACAGACTATGTCAATGCAAAGTGACTTGAATGAGATTGGGAGACACTGAGGGAGACCGTGAGAGAGACAGGTAGACAGTGATGGAGACGGTGAGGGAGACGGTGAGGGAGACAGTGCAGGTGAGAGCAACACAAAGTGTGAAAGACAACCCCTCAGACAACCCCTACTATCTGCCAAACCCTAAAGTCTGAAGAGCTGCTGCTTGGCAAGGCACCTAGCCTAGCTGCTAACTATCAAGCTAGCCAGGTTTCCTTGACAGTTTGAACACAGCCCGCAACGCGGTTAGCCCTTGTGGCTGGGACTGCGGATAGTCCCAGGCTTGTAGATGTTTAAATTCCTGCTGTTTGTTGCTGTGCTGTCTGGAATTGAGCGAAGTACCAGCATTAGCCTATGTTGCTACCATAATGTTAAAGGTAATGGAGTAATGGAGACAACAGTGTTTTACTCTCACCGGTGGCTTATCTTTTTAAGCAATAACAAGATGTCTATAAGCAATTGTTACGGTAATAGGAAAATAGCATCAAGAGCTTTGTCTAATTACTGGTGGACTCAACTAACAAAAGAATGGATGATCTGATCAGAGAAGTCCAAGACCTTAAGAGCAATCTGCAGTTTTCCCAGGGAGAGGTGGATATCATGAAAGAGACTTGTAGTCAGAACTAAGTCCACATCAACAGAGAAGAGGCGACTCTGGAATGCTGGCCTTCTTGGCAGAGTTCCTCTGTCCAGTCTCAACGTCAACAGAGAAGAGGTGACTCCGGGATGCTGGCCTTCTAGGCAGAGTTCCTCTGTCCAGTCTCAACGTCAACAGTGAAGAGGAGACTCCGGGATGCTGGCCTTCTAGGCAGAGTTCCTCTGTCCAGTCTCAATGTCAACAGAGAAACTATAGAGAATACTAGCAGACTGTATTACCACCTCGTATAGACAACCTAGATGGTTAACTATTGAGAATGATAGCAGACTATTACCACCACGTATAGACAACCTAGATGGTTAACTATTGAGAATGATAGCAGACTATTGCCACTAGATATAGACAACCTAGATGGTAAACTATTGAGAATGATAGCAGACTATTGCCACTAGATATAGACAACCTAGATGGTAAACTATTGAGAATGATAGCAGACTATTGACACCCTATTCTGCTATATCTTTAACCGAAGCCTAAAGGAGTGTCTGTCCACAGGCGTGGAAGGAAGCTAAAGGAATTCCACTGCCTAAAAATAGTAAAGCACCATTTTCTTGCTCTCAGCCGACCAATCAGTTTGCAGTCTGTTCTTAGTAAACTGATGGAGAGAATTGTGAACAAGTCAACTAAGGACTTTCAGCATGCATATAGAGATGGCCACTCAACTTGTACTGCACCGACTCAGGTGACAGATGATTGGTTAATAGAATAATCGGATAATAGGGTGACAGTTGAAGCTGTTTTGTTACATTTCAGTGCAGCCTTTGATGTTATTGATTATCAAATGTTATTGAAGAAACACACTTGCTATGGCTTTACATCACCTGTCATCACATGGTTGGAGAGTATATCCAATAGAATACAGTGTTCTTCAATGGAAGCTTCTCTAACATCAGATACGTACAGTGTGGTGTCCCTCAGGGCAGTTCCCTAGGGCCGTTACTATTCTCTATTTCTACTAATGATTTGTCACTGGTCTTACGCAAAGCTAGAATGACTATGTTGATGATTCCACACTCTACATGTTGGCAGCCAAAGCCAGTGAGCTCACTGAAAGTCTGAATGAGGAGTTACAGTCCGTATCAGCATGGGTGATCAATAATAAACTGGTTTTAAATACACATTTACACCTAAAAGCATTTGGTTCAAAACCTTCTCTAGGACCTAAACCTCAACTGGAGTTGTGTATAAAAGTTGTGACCGTTAAGAAAGTTGAGGAACATTGGATGGTCAAGTCATAATGGGAAACGGAATAACTAAACTAATGAGTAAAGGAATAACTAAATAAATTTATTCCAGAAATAAAGTAAACACTCACAACAATAATCAGATGAGGCATGAAGGTCAGGAAATTAGGCGTCAACTGCCAAAGCCACAACAAAATAACCAAAGGTATGCACGGAGAGAGGAATCTCTTGCTGAATGGGGAAACAGTGGCTTTATGCCACAGCTGAGCTTACACAGGTGTGCCCCATCAGCACTGACAACTCGCCCAGCTCCGCCCACCTATCCTGCTCCGCCCACCTATCCTACTCCGCCCACCTCTCCTGCTCCGCCCACCTCTCCTGCTCCGCCCACCTATCCTTTTCCGCCCACCTCTCCTCCTCCACCCAACAATCCCCTCCTCCGCCCACCTCTCCTCCTCTGCCCAACAATCTTCTCCTCTGCCCAACAATCTCCTCCTCTACCGAACAATCTCCTACTCTGCCCACCTCTCCTCATCCTCCGCCCACCTCTCCTCCTCCTCCGCCCACCTCTCCTCCTCCTCCTCCACCCACCAATCTCCGGCAGGAAGTAAGCACAGCAAAACCCAGTAGACAGAGCAGGGTGGGGCCGTCACATTGTGAAGATGGGGAGGGGTTAGTCTGTTATATAATATATATATAATATATATATTTTACATACAAATCAACTGTACTAGTTGTTCAGGCTGTGGTCTTGTCCCATCTTGATTACTGTCTGGAAATAGGGTCAAGTACAGCTGTCACGTTCTCACCTTAGTTCCTTTGTTATGTCTTTGTTTTAGTTTGGTCAGGGCGTGAGTTGGGGTGGGTAGTCTATGTTCTTTTTTCTATGTTGTGTTTATGTGTTTGGCCTGGTATGGTTCTCAATCAGAGGCAGGTGTCGTTCATTGTCTCTGATTGAGAATCATACTTAGGCAGCCTTTTTTCCCCATTTTGGTGGTGGGTGTTTTTTTTCTGTTGTGTGTCTGCACCAGACAGAACTGTTTCGTTTTCGTTTCTGTCGTTCACGTTGTTATTTTGCATTTTCAGTGTTCAGTTGATTCATTAAATATTAACATGGACACATAACACGCTGCGCTTTGGTCTCATTCCAACGACGATCGTTACAACAGCAAAGAAAGACCTAGCAACACTAGACTCTATTATTATGGTAGGAGATAATAAAACTGTTTCAAATACCACGCACTTAGAGAAATTAGGAATATCATGGAGGCATTAGAACTAGGGGTTATATGAACTAGGGGTTATATGTAGACATTAGAACTAGGGGTTATATGGAGGCATTAGAACTAGGGGTTATATGGAGGCATTAGAACTAGGGGTTATATGGAGGCATTAGAACTAGGGGTTATATGGAGGCATTAGAACTAGGGGTTATATGGAGGCATTAGAACTAGGGGTTATATGGAGGCATTAGAACTAGGGGTTATATGAACTAGGGGTTATATGGAGGCATTAGAACTAGGGGTTATATGGAGGCATTAGAACTAGGGGTTATATGGAGGCATTAGAACTAGGGGTTATATGGGGGCATTAGAACTAGGGGTTATATGGAGGCATTAGAACTAGGGGTTATATGGAGGCATTAGAACTAGGGGTTATATGAACTAGGGGTTATATGGAGGCATTAGAACTAGGGGTTATATGGAGGCATTAGAACTAGGGGTTATATGGAGGCATTAGAACTAGGGGTTATATGGAGGCATTAGAACTAGGGGTTATATGGAGGCATTAGAACTAGGGGTTATATGGAGGCTTAAATATTCAGATTCAGTGAAATATACATGGAAGAGGCTTCTATGGGTGGAAGGGGAGGGAGGGACAGAGGTGTTTGGTGAGGTGGGGTATGGTGAGGTATGGTGGGATATGGTGAGGTATGGTGAGGGGGGTGGGGAATGGTGAGGGGTGGTGGGCTATGGTGGGATATGGTGAGGGGGGGTGGGGTATGGTGAGGGGGGTGAGGTTTGGTGGGGTATGGTGGGATATGGTGAGGGGGGTGGGATATGGTGAGGGGGGTGGGGTATGGTGGGATATGGTGAGGTGGGTGGGGTATGGTGGGATATGGTGAGGGGGGTGGGGTATGGTGAGGGGGGGTGAGGTATGGTATGGTGAGGTATGGTGAGGGGGGGTGAGGTATGGTGGGGTATGGTGAGGGGGGGTGAGGTATGGTGAGGTATGGTGAGGGGGGGTGAGGTATGGTGGGGAATGGTGAGGGGTGGTGAGGTATGGTGGGGTATGGTGAGGGGTGGTGAGGTATGGTGGGGTATGGTGAGGGGGGGTGAGGTATGGTGGGGTATGGTGAGGGGTGGTGAGGTATGGTGGGGTATGGTGAGGGGTGGTGAGGTATGGTGGGGTATGGTGAGGGGTGGTGAGGTATGGTGGGGTATGGTGAGGGGTGGTGAGGTATGGTGGGGTATGGTGAGGGGTGGGTGGGTATGGTGGGATATGGTGAGGGGGGTGAGGTTTGGTGGGGTATGGTGGGATATGGTGAGGGGGGTGGGGTATGTTGGGGTATGGTGGGATATGGTGAGGGGGGTGGGGTATGGTGCGATATGGTGAGGTGGGGTGAGGTATGGTGGGATATGGTGAGGTGGGTGGGATATGGTGAGGGGGGGTGAGGTATGGTATGGTGAGGTATGGTGAGGGGGGGTGAGGTATGGTGGGGTATGGTGAGGGGGGGTGAGGTATGGTGGGGTATGGTGAGGGGGGGTGGGGTATGATGGGGTATGGTGAGGGGGGGTATGGTGAGGGGGGGTATGGTGGGGTATGGTGCGGGGGGTGGGGTATGGTGGGGTATGGTGAGGGGTGGGTGGGTATGGTGGGATATATGTATGGGTATGGTTGGTCTGCCAGTCACTAGGATGACAAGCCAACTTGGGATGAGGGGAGGTTTTGGGATGAGGGGAGGTTTTGGGATGAGGGAAGGTTTTGGGATGAGATGAGGTTTTTGTAATGAGGGGAGGTTTTGGGATGAGGGGAGATTTTGGGATGAGGGGAGGTTTTGGGATGAGGGGAGGTTTTGGGATGAGGGGAGATTTTGGGATGAGGGGAGGTTTTGTATCTCAACATGGTAAACAGTGAAATAAGCATAGCCAGTTATAATTGTAATGGCTTAGCAGATAATAAGAAAACACAATCAGTATTTCCCTGGATAAAAGAGGAGGGATATAATATCTATTGTTGCCAGGAAACCTAGATGAAGTTGGCTGGCAAAAGGGGATATATTTCTCCCATAGGCAAAGAGACTCAAAAAGGATTGATGATATTAATTAACAGTCATTTTGATCCGAATGTGCAAACTGCTCAAAAATATCTGCAAGGAAGCTGGATCCATCTACATATGTTACTGGATCACAAACAGACTTGGTTTATTAATCTGTACTGTCTAAATGCTGATCATCTGTCGTCCTGCCCCTGAACGAGGCAGTTCCCCCAGTAGGCTGTCATTTCTAAATAAGAATTTCTTCTTTTAACTGACTTGCCTCGTTAAACAAATACTTAAAACATCTCATGGAACGGTGAGGACTATGAGGGAACACGCACAAACACTATTTAGTTTTTAGTTGATTGTTTGTATTGTTGTTTACTGTTTGTATATATTTTGTATTTTAAATGCGACTGTCCGTGTCTATGGGGTTGTTGAAACCCGTCATGTTTAGTGTTCTTGTGGACCACAGGGGGAATAGGCACTGCCTCTGCAAAAGCTCATGGGGATCCAAAGAAACAAATAAATAATATTTTTTCTAGTTTCACAGTCTTGCACCGTACGTGTGTGTGTGTCTAAGTGTGTGTGTGTGGTTATCACGTTAACAGGGCAGTTAGTGTGACAGAGCGCTCAACTCCCCAGGGTCCCCAATGTCAGAGAAGGGAAAGTGTGTGTGGGTGTTAAGGTGTGTTGTGATTCTGAGGTTAACAGAAGTTTATATGTGTGTGTGTGTGCGTGTGTGTGTGTGTGTGTGTGTGTGTGAGTGTGTGTGTGTTAGGGTGTTTTGGGATTCTGAGGTTAACAGAAGTGTGTGTGTATATGTCTGTGTGTGTGTATGTATGTGTGTGTATATGTGTGTGTATATGTGTGTATATGTGTGTGTATATGTGTGTGTGTCTATGTGTATATACACCGTTACCTGTGTCACTTTAAAGGGTGATGAAGTGCCAAAGCCAGAAATCACACACGCCGTCTCTCGCCACGCTGTCTCTCGCCACGCTATCTCTCGCCACGCTGTCTCTCGCCACGCTGTCTCTCGCCACGCTATCTCTCGCCACTTCGAGTCTCACAGCGAGAGGAAGTCTATTTCTACTCAGGTCGTCTACCCCCTAAAGAAGTATCCAGATCAACTACACCTTTACTCAGCTCTACTGAGAAAAACTCATGGCCCTATTCCTGACGTCTGTCTTTCTTCATAATCAAATAACATTCAGATCAGACACCCATATATATACCCCACAAGACATGCCACCAGGGGTCTCTTCACAGTCCCCGTTCAAAACTAATTCACGGCTATAAAAAAGTATTATGTAGGGTCATGATCATTAAACTGAGGTCCTGACTCTGTAGTTCATCTGGGGAAGGGTCATGAGGTCCTAACTCTGTAGTTCATCTGGGGAAGGGTCAAGGAGACAAAGGAGGCCGACAGCAGAGTATTTGAGTGGAGCTGGTTTTGGAGAGATCCTAATTTGACTGGAGAGGAGAGATCCCAATTTGACTTGAGAGAAGAGATCCCAATTTTGCTGGAGAGGAGAGATCCCAATTTGACTGGAGTGCGGAGCGAGAGTGGCCTGAAGGGTGTTTATCATCCCAAATGGCTCTGTAAGTGTGGAAAGGATATTCTCCGCTGCTGGCCTGCTCTCCAGGTACCATCACATGAGCCTGAAGACACTGGTTGTCTCTCCAGGTACCATCACATGAGTCTGAAGACACTGGCCGTCTCTCCAGGTACCATCACATGAGTCTGAAGACACTGGCAGGCTCTCCAGGTCCCATCATATGAGTCTGAAGACACTGGCAGTCTCTCCAGGTACCATCACATGAGCCTGAAGACACTGGTCGTCTCTCCAGGTACCATCACATGAGTCTGAAGACACTGGCAGGCTCTCCAGGTTCCATCATATGAGTCTAAAGACACTGGCCGTCTCTCCAGGAACCATCACATGAGCCTGAAGACACTGGCAGGCTCTCCAGGTACCATCACATGAGTCTGAAGACACTGGCAGACTCTCCAGGTACCATCACATGAGCCTGAAGACACTGGCCATCTCTCCTTGAGCCTGAAGACACTGGCCGCCTCTCCAGGTACCATCACATGAGCCTGAAGACACTGGCCGCCTCTCCAGGTACCATCACATGAGTCTGAGGACACTGGCCGCCTCTCCAGGTACCATCACATGAGCCTGAAGACACTGGCCATCTCTCCAGGTTCCATCACATGAGCCTGAAGACACTGGCCATCTCTCCAGGTTCCATCACATGAGCCTGAAGACACTGGCCGGCTCTCCAGGTACCACCACATGAGCCTGAAGACACTGGCCGGCTCTCCAGGTACCATCACATGAGTCTGAGGACACTGGCCGCCTCTCCAGGTACCATCACATGAGCCTGAAGACACTGGCCGTCTCTCCAGGTACCACCACATGAGCCTGAAGACACTGGCCGTCTCTCCAGGTTCCATCACATGAGCCTGAAGACACTGGCCGTCTCTCCAGGTTCCATCACATGAGCCTGAAGACACTGGCCGTATCTCCAGGTACCATCACATGAGCCTGAAGACACTGGCTGTCTCTCCAGGTACCATCACATGAGTCTGAAGACACTGGCAGTCTCTCCAGGTACCATCACATGAGCCTGAAGACACTGGCCGTCTCTCCAGGTACCATCACATGAGCCTGAAGACACTGGCCGTCTCTCCAGGTACCATCACATGAGCCTGAAGCTCCAGACAGGCCAAACTCCTGTTTCTAAAAATGTATTCAAAAATTGAATTCAAAAGCACTAATTAGTGATTTTTCATTTAATTTCTATGTAAGTCACAGCCTATATGTACAATGTACTGACTATAATGGTTTAATCCAACTAAATGTTTTTTAAATGCTGAGCGCTTTATGTCCCTACCAGCCTATTGTGTCTCAGTCCCAAAAGCTTCACAATGTATTTCTTTGTAGACTATAGCATTGAAACAACTGAAATAATATAGCCTCAATAATTCATTTAGTTAGACTCCCTGTCTGGCTCCTGACCTATTTAGACTGTTAATATGCTGTTTAATAAGACATGTAGTCTATTCAGAGTGTTTATTTTACATTAATTGCACCTTTATTTAACCAGGTAGGCCAGATCACCTTTATTTAACCAGGTAGGCCAGATCACCTTTATTTAACCAGGTAGGCCAGATCACCTTTATTTAACCAGGTAGGCCAGCTGATAAAAAGTTCTTATTTACAACAGCGACCTGGACAAGATAAAGCAAAGCAGTTCGACACAAACAACAACACAGAGTTACATATAAACAAACGTACAGTCAACATCACAATGGACAAATCTATATACAGTGTGTGCAAATGTAGAAGAGTAGGGAGGAAGACAATAAATTGGCCATAGAGGCAAAATAATTACAATTTAGCATTATAATACTGGAGTGATAGATGTGCAGATGATGATGTGCAAGTAGAGATACTGGGGTGCAAAAGAGCAAGAGGGTAAGTAATAATATGGGGATAAGGTTGGGTAAAGTTGGGTGTGCTATTTACAGATTGGCTGTGTACAGGTAAGCTGCTCTGACAGCTGATGCTTAAAGTTAGAGAGGGAGATATAAGACTCCAGCTTCAGAGATTTCTGCAATTCGTTCCAGTCATTGGCAGCAGAGAACTGGAAGGAAAGGCGGGTAAAGCAAGTGTTGGCTTTGGGGATGACCAGTGAGATATACCTGCTGGAGTGCGTGGTACGGGTGGGTGTTGCTATGGTGATCAGTGAGCTGAGATAAGGCGGGGCTTTACCAAGCAAAGACTTGTAGATGACCTGGAGCCAGTGGGTTTTGCGACAAATATTAAGCGAGGGCCAGCCAACGAGAGCATACAGGTTGCAGTGGTGGGTAGTATATGGGGCTTTGGTGACAAAACGGATGGCACTGTAATAAACTACATCCAGTTTGCTGAGTAGAGTGTTGGAGGCTATTTCGTAAATGACATCGCTGAAGTCAAGGATCGGCAGGATAGTCAGTTTTACGAGGGAATATATGGAGGCATGACTGAAGGAGGCTTTGTTGCAAAATAGGAAGCCGGTTCTAGATTTAATTTTGGATTGGAGATGTTTAATGTGAGTCTGGAAGGAGAGTTTACAGTCTAACGAGGCACCTAGGTATTTGTAGTAGTCCACATATTCTAAGTCACAACCGTCCAGATTAGTGAAGCTGGTCGGGCGTGCGGGTGCGGGCAGCGATCGGTTGAAGAGCATGCACTTAGTTTTACTAGTATTTAAAAGCAGTGGTAGGCCACGGAAGGAGTGTTGTATGACGTTGACACTCATTTGGAGGTTTGTTAGCACAGTGTCCAAAGAAGGGCCAGATGTATACAGAATGGTGATGTCTGCGTATAGGTGGAGCAGAGTATCACCAGCAGCAAGAGCGACATCATTGATATATACAGAGAAAAGAGTCGGCCTGAGAATTGAACCCTGTGGCACCCCCATAGAGACTGCCAGAGATCCAGACAACAGCCCCTCCAATTTGACACACGGAACTCTATCTGAGAAGTAGTTGGTAAACCAGGTGAGGCAGTCATTTGAGAAGCCAAGGCTGTTTAGTCTGCCAATAAGAATGTGATGATTGACAGAGTCGAAAGCCTTGGCCAGGTCGATGAAGACGGCTGCACAGTACTGTCTTTTAACGATGGCGGTTCTGATATCGTTTAGGACCTTGAGCGTGGTTGAGGTTCACCCATGACCAGCTCTGAAACCAGATTGCATAGCGGAGTAGGTCCGGTGGGATTCGAAGTGGTCGGTGATCTGTTTGTTAACTTATCTTTCGAAGACCGTAGAAAGGCAGGGTAGGATAGATATAGGTCTACAACAGTTTGGGTCTAGAGTGTTTCCCCCTTTGAAGAGAGGGATGACCGTGGCAGCTTTCCAATCATTGGGGATCTCAGATGATACAAAAGAGAGGTTGAACAGGCTAGTAATAGGGGTTGCAACAATTTTGGTGGATAATTTTAGAAAGAGAGGGTCCAGATTGTCTAGCCCAGTTGATTTCTAGAGATCCAGATTTTGCAGTTCTTTCAGAACATTAGCTGTCTGGATTTGAGTGAAGAAGAAGCGGGGGGTTTGGGCAAGTTGCCGCAAGGGGTGCTGAGATGTTGGCCGGGGTAGGGGTAGCCAGGTGGAAAGTATGGTCAGCCATGGAAAAATGCTTATTGAAATGATCGATTATCGTAGATTTATCGGTGGTGACAGTGTTTCCCTTAGTGCAGTGGGCAGCTGGGAGGATATTCTCTTATTCTCCATGGACTTTGTAGTGTCCAAAAACTTTTTGGAATTAGTGCTACAGGATGCAAATTTCTGTTTGAAAAAGCTAGCCTTTGCTTTCCTAACTGACTGAGTATATTGGTTCCTGGCTTCCCTGAAAATGTGCAAATCGTGGGGGCTATTCGGTGCTAATGCAGAATGCCACAGGAGGTTTTTGTGCTGGTCAAGGGCAGTTAAGTATGGGGTGAACCAAGGGCTATATCTATTCTTAATTCTACATTTTTTGAATGGGGCATTCTTATCTAAGATGGTGAGGGAAGCACTTGTAAAGAGCAACCAGTCATCCTCTACTGACGGGATGAGGTCAATATCCTTCCAGAATACCCGGGCCAGATTGATTAGAAAGTGTTTTAGGAAGTGTTTGACAGTGATGAGGGGTGGTCATTTGACCGCGGACCCATTACGCATGCAGGCAATGAGGCAATGATCGCTGAGATCAATCAGCTGAGATCGATCAACAAGACAATCAAAACAGACATCCCACTGCCACACCATCTTGGAAGTTAGGCTATATGCTGTTTAATATGCTATGTAGTCTATTCAGAGTGTTAATATGCTGTTTAATATGCTATGTAGTCTATTCAGAGTGTTAATATGCTGTTTAATATGACATGTAGCCTATTCAGAGTGTTTAATATGACATGTAGCCTATTCAGAGTGTTTAATATGACATGTAGTCTATTCAGAGTGTTAATATGCTGTTTAATATGACATGTAGTCTATTCAGAGTGTTTAATATGACATGTAGCCTATTCAGAGTGTTTAATATGACATGTAGCCTATTCAGAGTGTTTAATATGACATGTAGCCTATTCAGAGTGTTAATATGACATGTAGCCTATTCAGAGTGTTTAATATGACATGTAGTCTATTCAGAGTGTTTAATATGACATGTAGCCTATTCAGAGTGTTTAATATGACATGTAGTCTATTCAGAGTGTTTAATATGACATGTAGCCTATTCAGAGTATTTAATATGACATGTAGTCTATTCAGAGTGTTTAATATGACATGTAGTCTATTCAGAGTGTTTATGTGCTGTTTAATATGCTATGTAGCCTATTCAGAGTGTTTAATATGACATGTAGTCTATTCGGAGTGTTTAATATGACATGTAGTCTATTCAGAGTGTTAATATGCTGTTTAATATGACATGTATCCTATTCAGAGTGTTTAATATGACATGTAGTCTATTCAGAGTGTTTAATATGCTATGTAGTCTATTCAGAGTGTTTAATATGCTGTTTAATATGACATGTAGTCTATTCAGAGTGTTTAATATGACATGTAGCCTATTCAGAGTGTTTAATATGACATGTAGTCCATTCAGAGTGTTTAATATGACATGTAGTCTATTCAGAGTGTTTAATATGACATGTAGTCTATTCAGAGTGTTTATGTGCTGTTTAATATGCTATGTAGTCTATTCAGAGTGTTTAATATGCTATGTAGTCTATTCAGAGTGTCAATATGCTGTTTAATATGACATGTAGTCTATTCAGAGTGTTTAATATGACATGTAGCCTATTCCGAGTGTTTAATATGACATGTAGTCTATTCAGAGTGTTTAATATGACATGTAGTCTATTCAGAGTGTTTAATATGACATGTAGTCTATTCAGAGTGTTTAATATGACATGTAGCCTATTCAGAGTGTTTAATATGACATGTAGTCTATTCAGAGTGTTTAATATGCTATGTAGTCTATTCAGAGTGTTTAATATGCTATGTAGTCTATTCAGAGTGTTAATATGCTGTTTAATATGACATGTAGTCTATTCAGAGTGTTTAATATGCTATGTAGTCTATTCAGAGTGTTAATATGCGGTTTAATATGACATGTAGTCTATTCAGAGTGTTAATATGCTGTTTAATATGACATGTAGTCTATTCAGAGTGTTCAATATGCTATGTAGTCTATTCAGAGTGTTAATATGCGGTTTAATATGACATGTAGTCTATTCAGAGTGTTTAATATGACATGTAGTCTATTCAGAGTGTTTAATATGACATGTAGTCTATTCAGAGTGTTTAATATGACATGTAGTCTATTCAGAGTGTTAATATGACATGTAGTCTATTCAGAGTGTTTAATATGACATGTAGTCTATTCAGAGTGTTTAATATGACATGTAGTCTATTCAGAGTGTTAATATGACATGTAGCCTATTCAGAGTGTTAATATGCCATGTAGCCTATTCAGAGTGTTTAATATGACATATAGCCTATTCAGAGTGTTAATATACTGTTTAATATGACATGTAGTCTATTCAGAGTGTTTAATATGACATGTAGTCTATTCAGAGTGTTTAATATGCTATGTAGTCTATTCAGAGTGTTTATGTGCTGTTTAATATGCTATGTAGTCTATTCAGAGTGTTTATGTGCTGTTTAATATGCTATGTAGTCTATTCAGAGTGTTAATATACTGTTTAATATGACATGTAGTCTATTCAGAGTGTTTAATATGACATGTAGCCTATTCAGAGTGTTTAATATGGCATGTAGTCTATTCAGAGTGTTTAATATGACATGTAGTCTATTCAGAGTGTTTATGTGCTGTTTAATATGCTATGTAGCCTATTCAGAGTGTTTAATATGACATATAGTCTATTCAGAGTGTTTAATATGACATGTAGTCTATTCAGAGTGTTAATATGCTGTTTAATATGACATGTAGCCTATTCAGAGTGTTTAATATGACATGTAGTCTATTCAGAGTGTTTAATATGCTGTTTAATATGACATGTAGTCTATTCAGAGTGTTTAATATGACATGTAGCCTATTCAGAGTGTTTAATATGACATGTAGTCTATTCAGAGTGTTTAATATGACATGTAGTCTATTCAGAGTGTTTATGTGCTGTTTAATATGCTATGTAGTCTATTCAGAGTGTTTAATATGCTATGCAGTCTATTCAGAGTGTTAATATGCTGTTTAATAAGACATGTAGTCTATTCAGAGTGTTTAATATGACATGTAGCCTATTCAGAGTGTTTAATATGACATGTAACCTATTCAGAGTGTTTAATATGACATGTAGTCTATTCAGAGTGTTTAATATGACATGTAGTCTATTCAGAGTGTTTAATATGACATGTAGCCTATTCAGAGTGTTTAATATGACATGTAGTCTATTCAGAGTGTTAATATGCTGTTTAATATGACATGTAGTCTATTCAGAGTGTTTAATATGCTATGTAGTCTATTCAGAGTGTTAATATGCTGTTTAATATGACATGTAGTCTATTCAGAGTGTTTAATATGACATGTAGCCTATTCAGAGTGTTTAATATGACATGTAACCTATTCAGAGTGTTTAATATGACATGCAGTCTATTCAGAGTGTTTAATATGACATGTAGTCTATTCAGAGTGTTTAATATGACATGTAGTCTATTCAGAGTGTTTAATATGACATATAGCCTATTCAGAGTATTTAATATGACATGTAGTCTATTCAGAGTGTTTAATATGACATGTAGTCTATTTGAATTGTGTGTGTTTCTTACATTCACCTTGTCATGTTTATTCAAATACTGCTGTGTACTGACCTGTCCTGCTGGGTAGATGTCATGATGATGTCAGAGGTAATTATTATTATTATTAGATGTCATTATGATGTCAGAGGTTATTATTATTAGACGTAATTATGATGTCAGAGGTTATTATTATTAGACGTCATTATGATGTCAGGGGAAATTCTTATTATCATTAGATGTCATTAAGATGTCAGAGGTCATTATTAATATTAGATGTCAATATGATGTCAGAGGTAATTATTATTATTATTAGATATCATGATGATGTCAGAGGTAATTATTATCATTAGATGTCAATATGATATCAAAGGTAATTATTATTATTATTAGATATCATGATGATGTCAGAGGTAATTATTATCATTAGATGTCAATATGATATCAAAGGTAATTATTATTATTATTAGATGTCATTATGATGTCAGAGGTTATTATTATTAGACGTAATTATGATGTCAGAGGTTATTATTATTAGACGTCATTATGATGTCAGGGGAAATTCTTATTATCATTAGATGTCATTAAGATGTCGGAGGTAATTATGATTATTAGATGTCACTATGATGTCATTATTATACATGTCTTTAAATGTTTTATTAATGTTTTAGGATTCACTTGTAGTTTTTCGTGTTTAAAATAAAATATATATATATATTCTAAGGGTGGATCAGCTTTAATATGGCAGAAATATTGATGCTTCCATCAATGCAATTGTCTGCCTCATTTCCACTGTAAATACAGTGGGGCACTCCTCATTTCCAATCCCCTATATATTTTTGGGGTAAATACAGT
>NC_092162.1:74620619-74660619 GCF_045791955.1 Oncorhynchus clarkii lewisi
GAGTGACGGACTCCATCCTAGCTGGAGGGGTGCTCTCATCTTATCTACCAACATAGACAGGGCTCTAACTCCTCTAGCTCCACAATGAAATAGGGTGCAGGCCAGGCAGCAGGCTGTTAGCCAGCCTGCCAGCATAGTGGAGTCTGCCACTAGCACAGTCAGTGTAGTCAGCTCAGCTATCACCATTGAGACCGTGTCTGTGCCTCGACCTAGGTTGGGCAAAACTAAACATGGCGGTGTTCGCCTTAGCAATCTCACTAGGATAAAGACCACCTCCATTCCTGTCATTATTGAAAGAGATCATGATACCTCACATCTCAAAATAGGGCTACTTAATGTTAGATCCCTTACTTCAAAGGCAATTATAGTCAATGAACTAATCACTGATCATAATCTTGATGTGATTGGCCTGACTGAAACATGGCTTAAGCCTGATGAATTTACTGTGTTAAATGAGGCCTCACCTCCTGGCTACACTAGTGACCATATCCCCCGTGCATCCCGCAAAGGCGGAGGTGTTGCTAACATTTACGATAGCAAATTTCAATTTACAAAAAAAAAAATGACGTTTTCGTCTTTTGAGCTTCTAGTTATGAAATCTATGCAATCACTTTTTATAGCTACTGTTTACAGGCCTCCTGGGCCATATACAGCGTTCCTCACTGAGTTCCCTGAATTCCTATCGGACCTTGTAGTCACAGCAGATAATATTCTAATCTTTGGTGACTTTAATATTCACATGGAAAAGTCCACAGACCCACTCCAAAAGGCTTTCGGAGTCATCATCGACTCAGTGGGTTTTGTCCAACATGTCTATGGACCCACTCACTGTCACAGTCATACTCTGGACCTAGTTTTGTCCCATGGAATAAATGTTGTGGATCTTAATGTTTTTCCTCATAATCCTGGACTATCGGACCACCATTTTATTACGTTTGCAATTGCAACAAATAATCTGCTCAGACCCCAACCAAGGAACATCAAAAGTTGTGCTATAAATTCACAGACAACACAAAGATTCCTTGATGTCCTTCCAGATTACCTCTGTCTACCCAAGGATGCCAGAGGACAAAAATCAGTTAACCACTTAACTGAGGAACTCAATTTAACCTTGCGCAATACCCTAGATGCAGTTGCACCCCTAAAAACTAAAAACATTTCTCATAAGAAACTAGCTCCCTGGTACACAGAAAATACCCGAGCTCTGAAGCAAGCTTCCAGACAATTGGAACGGAAATGGCGCCACACCAAACTGGAAGTCTTCCGACTAGCTTGGAAAGGCAGTACCGTGCAGTACCGAAGAGCCCTTACTGCTGCTCGATCATCCTATTTTTCTAACTTAATTGAGGAAAATAAGAACAATACAAAATTAGTTTTTGATACTGTCGCAAAGCTAACTAAAAAGCAGCATTCCCCAAGAGAGGATGACTTTCACTTTAGCAGTGATAAATTCATGAAATTCTTTGAGGAAAAGATTATGATTATTAGAAAGCAAATTACGGACTCCTCTTTAAATTTGCGTATTCCTTCAAAGCTCAGTTGTCCTGAGTCTGCACAACTCTGCCAGGACCTAGGATCAAGAGAGACGCTCAAGTGTTTTAGTACTATATCTCTTGACACAATGATGAAAATAATCATGGCCTCTAAACCTTCAAGCTGCATACTGGACCCTATTCCAACTAAACTACCGAAAAAGCTGCTGCCTGTGCTTGGCCCTCCTATGTTGAACATAATAAACGGCTCTCTATCCACCGGATGTGTACCAAACTCACTAAAAGTGTCAGTAATAAAGCCTCTCCTGAAAAAGCCAAACCTTGACCCAGAAAATATAAAAAAAACTATCGGCCTATATTGAATCTTCCATTCCTCTCAAAAATGTTAGAAAAGGCTGTTGCGCAGCAACTCACTGCCTTCCTGAAGACAAACAATGTATACGAAATGCTTCAGTCTGGTTTTAGACCCCCTCATAGCACTGAGACTGCACTTGTGAAGGTGGTAAATTACCTTTTAATGGCTTCAGACCGAGGCTCTGCATCTGTCCTCGTGCTCCTAGACCTTAGTGCTGCTTTTGATACCATCGATCACCACATTCTTTTGGAGAGATTGGAAACCCAAATTGGTCTACACGGACAAGTTCTGGCCTGGTTTAGATCTTATCTGTCGGAAAGATATCAGTTTGTCTCTGTGAATGGTTTGTCAACTGTACATTTCGGTGTTCCTCAAGGTTCCATTTTAGGACCACTATTGTTTTCACTATATATTTTACCTCTTGGGGATGTCATTCGAAAACATAATGTTAACTTTCACTGCTATGCGGATGACACATTTCAATGAAACATGGTGAAGGCCCAAAATTGCCCTTGCTAGAAGCATGTGTTTCAGACATAAGGAAGTGGATGGCTGCAAACTTTCTACTTTTAAACTCGGACAAAACAGAGATGCTTGTTCTAGGTCCCAAGAAACAAAGAGATCTTCTGTTGAATCTGACAATTAATCTTAATGGTTGTACAGTCGTCTCAAATAAAACTGTGAAGGACCTCGGCGTTACTCTGGACCCTGATCTCTCTTTTGAAGAACATATCAAGACCATTTCAAGGACAGCTTTTTTCCATCTACGTAACATTGCAAAAATCAGAAACTTTCTGTCCAAAAATGATGCAGAAAAATGAATCCATGCTTTTGTTCTTCTAGGTTAGACTACTGCAATGCTCTACTTTCCGGCTACCCGGATAAAGCACTAAATAAACTTCAGTTAGTGCTAAATACGGCTGCTAGAATCCTGACTAGAACCAAAAAATTTGATCATATTACTCCAGTGCTAGCCTCCCTACACTGGCTTCCTGTCAAAGCAAGGGCTGATTTCAAGGTTTTACTGCTAACCTACAAAGCATTACATGGGCTTGCTCCTACCTATCTCTCTGATTTGGTCCTGCCGTACATACCTACACGTACGCTACGGTCACAAGACGCAGGCCTTCTAATTGTCCCTAGAATTTCTAAGCAAACAGCTGGAGGCAGGGCTTTCTTCTATAGAGCTCAATTTTTATGGAACGGTCTGCCTACCCATGTCAGAGATGCAAACTCGCTCTCAACCTTTAAGTCTTTACTGAAGACTCATCTCTTCAGTGGGTCATATGATTGAGTGTAGTCTGGCCCAGGAGTGGGAAGGTGAACGGAAAGGCTCTGGAGCAACGAACCGCCCTTGCTGTCTCTGCCTGTCCGGTTCCCCTCTTTCCACTGGGATTCTCTGCCTCTAACCCTATTACAGGGGCTGAGTCACTGGCTTACTGGGGCTCTCTCATGTCGTCCCTGGAAGGGGTGCGTCACCTGAGTGGGTTGATTCACTGATGTGGTCATCCTGTCTGGGTTGGCGCTCCCCCCTTGGGTTGTGCCATGGCGGAGATCTTTGTGGGCTATACTCAGCCTTGTCTCAGGATGGTAAGTTGGTGGTTGAAGAAATCCCTCTAGTGGTGTGGGGGCTGTGCTTTGGCAAAGTGGGTGGGGTTATATCCTTCCTGTTTGGCCCTGTCCGGGGATGTCCTCGGATGGGGCCACAGTGTCTCCTGACCCCTCCTGTCTCAGCCTCCAGTATTTATGCTGCAGTAGTTTATGTGTTGGTGGGGCTAGGGTCAGTTTGTTATATCTGGAGTACTTCTCCTGTCCTATTCGGTGTCCTGTGTGAATCTAAGTGTGCGTTCTCTAATTCTCTCCTTCTCTCTTTCTTTCTCTCTCTCGGAGGACCTGAGCCCTAGGACCATGCCCCAGGACTTGACAAGATGACTCCTTGCTGTCCCCAGTCCACCTGACCGTGCTGCTGCTCCAGTTTCAACTGTTCTGCCTTATTATTATTTGACCATGCTGGTCATTTATGAACATTTGAACATCTTGGCCATGTTCTGTTATAATCTCCACCCGGCACAGCCAGAAGAGGACTGGCCACCCCACATAGCCTGGTTCCTCTCTAGGTTTCTTCCTAGGTTTTGGCCTTTCTAGGGAGTTTTTCCTAGCCACCGTGCTTCTACACCTGAATTGCTTGCTGTTTGGGGTTTTAGGCTGGGTTTCTGTACAGCACTTTGAGATATCAGCTGATGTACGTAGGGCTATATAAATAAATGTGATTTGATTTGATTTGATTCTTGTTCGTGTCTCTCAGATCGTTCACAGCTTTGTGGAAGTTACCTGTGGCACTGATGTTTGGGCCGAGGTATGCATAGTTTTTTGTGTGCTCTAGGGCAACGGTGTCTAGATGGAATTTTGTATTTGTGGTCCTGATGACTGGACCTTTTTTGGAACACCATTATTTTTGTCTCATTGAGATTGACTGTCAGGGCTCAGGTCTGACAGAATCTGTGCAGAAGATGTAGGTGCTTCTGCCCTACTTGGTTAGGGACATCAGCAAACAGTAGACATTTGACTTCGGATTCTAGTAGAGTGAGGCCGGGTTCTGC
The DNA here is from genome assembly GCF_045791955.1 of Oncorhynchus clarkii lewisi. Lineage (NCBI taxonomy): Eukaryota > Metazoa > Chordata > Actinopteri > Salmoniformes > Salmonidae > Oncorhynchus > Oncorhynchus clarkii. Next base: position 74,625,068 of record NC_092162.1, read on the forward strand.
ATACTGTTCTAGTGCCTTCGCTAATTCGTTGATATTATGTTGAAGAGGGTGGTGCTTAAGCTGCATCCCTGTCTCACCCCACGACCCTGTGGGAAGAAATGTTTTTTGCCAATATTAACCGCACACTTGTTGTTTGTGTACATGGATGTTATAATGGTGTATGTTTTCACCCCAAAACCACTTTCCATCAATTTGTATAGCAGACCCTCATACCAAATTGAGTCAAACATTTTTTTTAAATCAACAAAGCATGAGAAGACTTTTATTTGGTTTGTTTGTTTGTCAATTAGGGTGTGCAGGGTGAATACATGGTCTGTCATACGGTAATTTGGTAAAAAGCCATTTTGACATTTGCTCAGTACATTGTTTTCGCTGAGGAAATGTATGAGTCTGGTGGTTCCAAATATTGGGGAAGATGCCAGAGCTTAGGATGATGTTAAATAGTTTTAGTATTGCCAATTGGAATTTGTGGTCTGTGTATGTTATCATTTCATTTAGCGTATCATCAACACTACAGGCCTTTTTGGGTTGGAGGGGTTTTATTTTGTCCTGCAGTTCATTCAATGTAATTGGAGAATCCAGTGGGTTCTGTTAGTCTTTAATAGTTGATTCTAAGAATTGTATTTAATCATGTATGTTTTTTTGCTGTTTGTTCTTTGTTATAGAGCCAAAAAGATTGGAGAAGTGGCATTGTTCATTTGAAAGTCTAACGTGTTTTGTGTATCTACATGTGTCTGTGTGTGTGTATCTGTATGTATGTGTGTGTGTGTGTGTGTGTGTGTGTGTGTGTGTGTGTGTGTGTGTGTGTGTGTGTGTGTGTGTGTGTGTGTGTGTGTGTGCTTGTGTGGCAATGTGTGTGTGTGTGTGTGTGTGTGTGTGTCTGTAAAACAGAAAGAACGAGGAGAGAGAACGTGTGCATGCCTTTAGATGTGAATTGGGTCAGTAAGACTCCTGGGAGAGAAGAAAGAGAGGGAGAGAGACAGAGAGATAAAGAGAGAGAAAATATGACAAAGAGAGAGAAAGTTCACTTGCTTTGGCAATGTTAAAATGTGTTTCCCATGCCAATAAAGCCCTTAAATTGAATTGAATTGAAAGGGCCTTCTCCAGAATCTAAGCTGCAGAGTATCAGGGCCTTCTCTAGGGTTGCTCCAGAGCATCAGGGCCTTCTCCAGGCCTGCTCCAGACCATCAGTAACAGGGCCTTCTCCAGGCCTGCTCCAGAGCATCAGTAACAGGACCTTCTCCAGGGCTGATCCAGAGCATCAGTAACAAGGCATTCTCCAGGGCTGCTACAGAGCATCATGGCCTTCTCCAGGGCTGCTCCAGCCCATCAGGGCCTTCTCCAGGCCTGCTCCAGAGCATCAGGGCCTTCTCCAGGGCTGCTCCAGAGCATCATTAACAGGGCCTTCTCCAGGGCTGCTCCAGAGCATCAGTAACAGGGCCTTCTCCAGGGCTGCTCCAGAGCATCAGTAACAAGGCATTCACCAGGGCTGCTCCAGAGCATCATGGCCTTCTCCAGGGCTGCTCCAGAGCATCAGGGCCTTCTCCAGGGCTGATCCAGCCCATCAGGGCCTTCTCTAGGGCTGCTCCAGAGCATCAGGGCCTTCTCCAGGGCTGCTCCAGAGCATCAGTAACAGGGCCTTCTCCAGGGCTGCTCCAGAGTATCAGTAACAGGGCCTTCTCCAGGGCTGCTACAGAGCATTAGGGCCTTCTCCAGGGCTGCTCCAGAGCATCAGTGCTTTCTCCAGGGCTGCTCCAGAGCACCAGGGCCTTCTCCAGGGTTGCTCCAGAGCATCAGGGCCTTCTCCAGGGTTGCTCAAGAGCATAAGGGCCTTCTCCAGTATTGCTCCAGAGCATCGAGGCCCTCTCCAGGGCTGCCCCAGAGCATCAGGCCTTCTCCAGGGCTGCTCCAGAGCATCAGTAACAGGGCCTTAACCAGGGCTGCTCCAGAGCATCAGTAACAGGGCCTTCTCCAGGGCTGCTCCAGAGCATCAGTAACAAGGCATTCTCCAGGGCTGCTCCAGAGTATCAGTAACAGGGCCTTCTCCAGGGCTGCTCCAGAGCATTAGGGCCTTCTTCAGGGCTGCTCCAGAGCATCATAGCCTTCTCCAGGGCTGCTCCAGAGCATCAGTGCCTTCTCCAGGGCTGCTCCAGAGCACCAGGGCCTTCTCCAGGGTTGCTCCAGAGCATCAGGGCCTTCTCCAGGGTTGCTCAAGAGCATAAGGGCCTTCTCCAGTATTGCTCCAGAGCATCGAGGCCCTCTCCAGGGCTGCCCCAGAGCATCAGGCCTTCTCCAGGGCTGCTCCAGAGCATCATGCCTTCTCCAGGGCCTTCTCCAGATCATCAGGGCCTTCTCCAGGGCTGCCCAGGAGCATCAGGCCTTCTCCAGGGTTGCTCCAGAGCACCGGGGCCTTCTTCAGGCCTGCTCCAGAGCATCAGGCCTTCTCCAGGGTTGCTCCAGACCATCAGTAACAAGGCCTTCTACCGGGCTGCTCCAAAGCATCAGGGCCTTCTCCAGGGCTGCTCCAGAGCATCAGTAACAAGGCCTTCTCCATGGCTGCTCCAAAGCATCAGGGCCTTCTCCAGGGCTGCTCCAGAGCATCAGTAACAGGGCCTTCTCCAGGGCTGCTCCAGAGCATCAGGGCCTTTTCCAGGGTTGCTCCAGAGCATCAGGGCCTTCTCCAGGGCTGCTCCAGAGCATCAAGGCCTTCTCCAGGGTTGCTCCAGAGCACCAGGGCCTTCTCCAGGGCTGCTCCAGAGCATCAGGGCCTTATCCAGGCCTGCTCCAGAGCATCAGGGCCTTCTCCAGGGTTGCTCCAGAGCACCAGGGCCTTCTCCAGGGCTGCTCCAGAGCATCAGGGCCTTCTCCAGGGTTGCTCCAGAGCATCAGGGACTTCTCCAGGGCTGCTCCAGAGCATCCGTAACAGGGCCTTCTCCAGGGCTGCTCCAGAGCACCAGGGCCTTCTCCAGGGCTGCTCCAGAGCATCAGGGCCTTCTCCAGGGTTGCTCCAGAGCATCAGGGCCTTATCCAGGCCTGCTCCAGAGCATCAGGGCCTTCTCCAGGGTTGCTCCAGAGCACCAGGGCCTTCTCCAGGGCTGCTCCAGAGCATCAGGGCCTTATCCAGGCTTGCTCCAGAGCATCAGTAACAGGGCCTTAACCAGGGCTGCTCCAGAGCATCAGTAACAGGGCCTTCTCCAGGGCTGCTCCAGAGCATCAGTAACAAGGCATTCTCCAGGGCTGCTCCAGAGCATCATGGCCTTCTGCTCCAGAGCATCAGGGCCTTCCCCAGGGCTGCTCCAGCCCATCAGGGCCTTCTCCAGGCCTGCTCCAGAGCATCAGGGCCTTCTCCAGGGTTGCTCCAGAGCATCAGTAACAGGGCCTTCTCCAGGGCTGCTCCAGAGCATCAGTAACAGGGCCTTATCCAGGGCTGCTCCAGAGCATCAGTAACAAGGCATTCTCCAGGGCTGCTGCAGAGCATCATGGCCTTCTCCAGGGCTGCTCCAGAGCATCAGGGCCTTCTCCAGGGCAGATCCAGCCCACCAGGGCCTTCTCCAGGCCTGATCCAGAGCATCATGGCCTTCTCCAGGGCTGCTCCAGAGCATTAGGGCCTTCTCCAGGGTTGCTCCAGAGCATCAGTAACAGGGCCTTCTCCAGGGCTTCTCCAGAGCATCAGGGCCTTCTCCAGGGTTGCTCCAGAGCATCAGTAACAGGGCCTTCTCCAGGGCTGCTCCAGAGCATCAGTAACAGGGCCTTCTCCAGGGCTGCTCCAGAGCATCAGTAACAAGGCATTCTCCAGGGCTGCTCCAGAGCATCATGGCCTTCTCCAGGGCTGCTCCAGCCCACCAGGGCCTTCTCCAGGCCTGATCCAGAGCATCATGGCCTTCTCCAGGGCTGCTCCAGAGCATTAGGGCCTTCTCCAGGGTTGCTCCAGAGCATCAGTAACAGGGCCTTCTCCAGGGCTTCTCCAGAGCATCAGGGCCTTCTCCAGGGTTGCTCCAGAGCATCATGGCCTTCTCCAGAGTTGCTCCAGAGCATCAGGGCCTTCTCCAGTGTTGCTCCAGAGCATCAGGGCCTTCTCCAGGGTTGCTCCAGAGCATCAGTAACAGGGCCTTCTCCAGGGCTGCTCCAGAGCATTAGGGCCTTCTCCAGAGTTGCTCCAGAGCATCAGGGCCTTCTCCAGTGTTGCTCCAGAGCATCAGGGCCTTCTCCAGGGTTGCTCCAGAGCATCAGTAACAGGGCCTTCTCCAGGGCTGCTCCAGAGCATTAGGGCCTTATCCAGTGTTGCTCCAGAGCATCAGGGCCTTCTCCAGGGTTGTTCCAGAGCATCAGTAACAGGGCCTTCTCCAGGGCTGCTCCAGAGCATTAGGGCCTTCTTCAGGGCTGCTCCAGAGCATCATGGCCTTCTCCAGAGTTGCTCCAGAGCATCAGGGCCTTCTCCAGTGTTGCTCCAGAGCATCAGGGCCTTCTCCAGGGTTGCTCCAGAGCATCAGGGCCTTCTCCAGGGCTGCTCCAGAGCATCAGGGCCTTCTCCAGAGTTGCTCCAGAGCATCAGGGCCTTCTCCAGTGTTGCTCCAGAGCATCAGGGCCTTCTCCAGGCATGCTCCTGAGCATCAGTAACAGGGCCTTCTCCAGGCCTGCTCCAGAGCATCAGGGCCTTCTCCAGGGCTGCTCCAGAGCATCCGTAACAGGGCCTTCTCCAGGGCTGCTCCAGAGCACCAGGGCCGCTCCAGAGCATCAGGGCCTTCTCCAGGGTTGCTCCAGAGCATCAGTAACAGGGCATTCTCCATGCCTGCTCCAGAGCATCAGGGCCTTCTCCAGGGCTGCTCCAGAGCATCCGTAACAGGGCCTTCTCCAGGGCTGCTCCAGAGCACCAGGGCCGCTCCAGAGCATCAGGGCCTTCTCCAGGTTTGCTCCAGAGCATCAGTAACAGGGCCTTCTCCAGGCCTGCTCCAGAGCATCAGGGACTTCTCCAGGGCTGCTCCAGAGCATCCGTAACAGGGCCTTCTCCAGGGCTGCTCCAGAGCACCAGGGCCTTCTCCAGGGCTGCTCCAGAGCATCAGGGCCTTCTCCAGGGTTGATCCAGAGCATCAGGGCCTTCTCCAGGGTTGCTCCAGAGCATCAGGGCCTTCTCCAGGGCTGCTGCAGAGCACCAGGGCCTTCTCCAGGGCTGTTCAGAGCATCAGGGCCTTCTCCAGGGTTGCTCCAGAGCAACAGTAACAGGGCCTTCTCCAGGGCTGCTATAGAGCACCAGCGCCTTCTCCAGGGCTGCTATAGAGCATCAGGGCCTTCTCCAGGCCTGCTCCAGAGCATCAGTAACAGGGCCTTCTCCAGGCCTGCTCCAGAGCATCAGGGCCTTCTCCAGGGCTGCTCCAGAGCATCCGTAACAGGGCCTTCTCCAGGGCTTCTCCAGAGCATCAGGGTCTTCTGCAGGGTCGCTCCAGAGCACCAGGGCCTTCTCCAGGGTTGCTCCAGAGCATCAGGGCCTTATCCAGGGTTGCTCCAGAGCATCAGGGCCTTTTCCAGGGTTGCTGCAGAGCATCAGGGCCTTTTCCAGGGTTGCTCCAGAGCATCAGGGCCTTCTTCAGGGCTGCTCCAGAGCACCAGGGCCTTCTCCAGAGCATCAGGGCCTTCTCCAGGCCTGCTCCAGAGCATCAGTAACAGGGCCTTCCCCAGGCCTGCTCCAGAGCATCAGGGCCTTCTCCAGGGTTGCTCCAGAGCATCAGGGCCTTCTCCAGGGTTGTTCCAGAGCACCAGGGCCTTCTCCAGGGTTGCTCCAGAGCATCAGGGCCTTCTCCAGGGTTTCTCCAGAGCATCAGGGCCTTTTCCAGGGTTGCTCCAGAGCATCAGGGCCTTCTTCAGGGCTACAGACATCCTGGTTCGAATCCAGGCAGATTCACATCTGGCCGTGATTGGGAAACCCATAGGGCGGCGCACAATTGGCCTAGTATCGTCCGGGTTTGGCCAGGGTAGGTTGTCATTGTAAATAAGAATTTGTTCTTAACTGTCTTGCATAGTTAAATAAAGGTTACATTTAAAAAAAAATGACACATCCCACTCTCCCTTCTTTAAGCCCCTTCTTTTTGTTTCATGTTTCTGTTTCTTCAAGTTCGTCCGGCACTATCTTGTCTCTTTGTTTCATGATTTATCTTGTTTGATCTCAGTCTTTTGTTTAGTTCTACAATTGTCAAGCGACTTTGAAATGTTGAAAAGTACTAATGTATAGATGTGAGTTCCATGTATTATTACTATTATGAGAGAGAGAGAGAGAGAGAGAGAGAGAGAGAGAGAGAGAGAGAGAGAGAGAGAGAGAGAGAAACAGAGACAGAGAGAGAGAGAGACACGGTCTGGTACACCCTACAGACACGGTCTGGTACACCCTACAGACAGGGTCTGGTACATCGTACAGACACGGTCTAGCACACCCTACAGACACGGTCTGGTATACCCTACAGACACGGTCTGGTACACCCTACAGACACGGTCTGGTACACCCTACAGGCACGGTCTGGTAAACCCTACAGACACGGTCTACACGGTCTGGTACACCCTACATACACGGTCTGGTACACCCTACAGACACGGTTTGGTACACCCTACAGACACGGTCTAGCACACCCTACAGACACGGTCTGGTACACCCTACAGACACGGTCTGGTACACCCTAGAGACACGGTCTGGTACACCCTACAGACACGGTCTAGCACACCCAACAGACACGGTCTGGTACACCCTACAGACACGGTCTGGTACACCCTACAGGCACGGTCTGGTACACCCTACAGACATGGTCTGGTACACCCTACAGACACGGTCTGGTACACCCTACAGACACGGTCTGGTACACCCTACAGACACGGTCTACACGGTTTGGTACACCCTACAGACACGGTCTGGTACATCCTACAGACACGGTCTGGTACACCCTACAGACACGGTCTGGTACAACCTACAGACACGGTCTGGTACATCCTACAGACACGATCTGGTACACCCTACAGACAAGGTCTACACGGTCTGGTACACCCTACAGACACGGTCTGGTACATCCTACAGACACGGTCTGGTACACCCTACAGACACGGTCTGGTACACCCTACAGACACGGTCTGGTACATCCTACAGACACGATCTGGTACACCCTACAGACACGGTCTACACGGTCTGGTATACCCTACAGACACGGTCTGGTACACCCTACAGACACGGTCTGGTACACCCTACAGACACGGTCTGGTACATCCTACAGACACGGTCTGGTACACCCTACAGACACGGTCTGGTACACCCTACAGACACGGTCTGGTACACCCTACAGACACGGTTTGGTACACCCTACAGACACGGTCTAGCACACCCTACAGACACGGTCTGGTACACCCTACAGACACGGTCTGGTACACCCTAGAGACACGGTCTGGTACACCCTACAGACACGGTCTAGCACACCCTACAGACACGGTCTGGTACACCCTACAGACACAGTCTAGCACACCCTACAGACACGGTCTGGTACACCCTACAGACACGGTCTGGTACACCCTACAGACACGGTCTGGTAAACCCTACAGACACGGTCTACACGGTCTGGTACACCCTACAGACACGGTCTGGTACATCCTACAGACACGGTCTGGTACACCCTACAGACACGGTCTGGTACATCCTACAGACACGATCTGGTACACCCTACAGACACGGTCTACACGGTCTGGTACACCCTACAGACACGGTCTGGTACACCCTACAGACACGGTCTGGTACATCCTACAGACACGGTATGGTACACCCTACCGACACGGTCTGGTACACCCTACAGACACGGTCGGGTACACCCTACAGACACCGTCTGGTATACCCTACAGACACGGTCTGGTACACCCTACAGACACGGTCTGGCACACCCTACAGACACGGTCTACACGGTCTGGTACACCCTACAGACATGGTCTGGTACACCCTACAGACACGGTCTGGTACACCCTAAAGACACGGTCTGGTACACCCTACAGACACGGTCTGGTACACCCTACAGACACGGTCTAGCACACCCTACAGACACGGTCTGGTACACCCTACAGACATGGTCTGGTTCCCCCTACAGACACGGTCTGGTACACCCTACAGACACGGTCTGGTACACCCTACAGACACGGTCTGGTACACCCGTGTCTGTAGGGTGTGCTAGACCGTGTCTGTAGGGTGTACCAGACCGTGTCTCTAGGGTGTACCAGACCGTGTCTGTAGGGTGTACCAGACCGTGTCTGTAGGGTGTGCTAGACCGTGTCTGTAGGGTGTACCAAACCGTGTCTGTAGGGTGTACCAGACCGTGTCTGTAGGGTGTACCAGACCGTGTAGACCGTGTCTGTAGGGTGTACCAGACCGTGTCTGTAGGGTGTACCAGACCGTGTAGACCGTGTCTGTAGGGTGTACCAGATCGTGTCTGTAGGATGTACCAGACCGTGTCTGTAGGGTGTACCAGACCGTGTCTGTAGGATGTACCAGACCGTGTCTGTAGGGTGTACCAGACCGTGTAGACCGTGTCTGTAGGGTGTACCAGACCGTGTCTGTAGGGTGTACCAGACCGTGTCTGTAGGGTATACCAGACGGTGTCTGTAGGGTGTACCAGACCGTGTCTGTAGGGTGTACCAGACCGTGTCGGTAGGGTGTACCATACCGTGTCTGTAGGATGTACCAGACCGTGTCTGTAGGGTGTACCAGACCGTGTCTGTAGGGTGTACCAGACCGTGTAGACCGTGTCTGTAGGGTGTACCAGATCGTGTCTGTAGGATGTACCAGACCGTGTCTGTAGGGTGTACCAGACCGTGTCTGTAGGGTGTACCAGACCGTGTCTGTAGGATGTACCAGACCGTGTCTGTAGGGTGTACCAGACCGTGTAGACCGTGTCTGTAGGGTGTACCAGACCGTGTCTGTAGGGTGTACCAGACCGTGTCTGGTACACGGTCTGGTACACCCTACAGACACGGTCTGGTACACCCTACAGACACGGTCTAGCACACCCTACAGACACGGTCTGGTACACCCTACAGACATGGTCTGGTTCCCCCTACAGACACGGTCTGGTACACCCTACAGACACGGTCTGGTACACCCTACAGACACGGTCTGGTACACCCTAAAGACACGGTCTACACGGTCTGGTACACCCTACAGACACGGTCTGGTACACCCTACAGACACGGTTTGGTACACCCTACAGACACGGTCTAGCACACCCTACAGACACGGTATGGTACACCCTACAGACACGGTCTGGTACACCCTAGAGATACGGTCTGGTACACCCTACAGACACGGTCTAGCACACCCTACAGACACGGTCCGGTACACCCTACAGACACAGTCTAGCACACCCTACAGACACGGTCTGGTACACCCTACAGACACGGTCTGGTACACCCTACAGACACGGTCTGGTACACCCTACAGACACGGTCTGGTACACCCTACAGACACGGTCTACACGGTCTGGTACACCCTACAGACACGGTCTGGTACATCCTACAGACACGGTCTGGTACACCCTACAGACACGGTCTGGTACACCCTACAGACACGGTCTGGTACATCCTACAGACACGATCTGGTACACCCTACAGACACGGTCTACACGGTCTGGTACACCCTACAGACACGGTCTGGTACACCCTACAGACACGGTCTGGTACATCCTACAGACACGGTATGGTACACCCTACCGACACGGTCTGGTACACCCTACAGACACGGTCTGGTACACCCTACAGACACCGTCTGGTATACCCTACAGACACGGTCTGGTACACCCTACAGACACGGTCTGGCACACCCTACAGACACGGTCTACACGGTCTGGTACACCCTACAGACATGGTCTGGTACACCCTACAGACACGGTCTGGTACACCCTAAAGACACGGTCTGGTACACCCTACAGACACGGTCTGGTACACCCTACAGACACGGTCTAGCACACCCTACAGACACGGTCTGGTACACCCTACAGACATGGTCTGGTTCCCCCTACAGACACGGTCTGGTACACCCTACAGACACGGTCTAGCACACCCTACAGACACGGTCTGGTATACCCTACAGACACGGTCTGGTACACCCTACAGACACGGTCTGGTACACCCTACAGACACGGTCTGGTACACCCTACAGACACAGTCTGGTACACCCTACAGAAACGGTCTGGTATTCCCTACAGAAACGGTCTGGTACACCATAGAGACACGGTCTGGTACACCCTACAGACACGGTCTAGCACACCCTACAGACACGGTCTGGTACACCCTACAGACACAGTCTAGCACACCCTACAGACACGGTCTGGTACACCCTACAGACACGGTCTGGTACACCCTACAGACACGGTATGGTACACCCTACAGAAACGGTCTGGTATACCCTACAGACACGGTCTGGTACACCCTACAGGCACGGTCTGGTACACCCTACAGACATGGTCTGGTACACCCTACAGACACGGTCTGGTACACCCTACAGACACGGTCTGGTACACCCTACAGACACGGTCTACACGGTCTGGTACACCCTACAGACACGGTCTGGTACATCCTACAGACACGGTCTGGTACACCCTACAGACACGGTCTGGTACACCCTACAGACACGGTCTAGTACATCCTACAGACACGGTCTGGTACACCCTACAGACACGGTCTGGTACACCCTACAGACACCGTCTGGTATACCCTACAGACACGGTCTGGTACACCCTACAGACACGGTCTGGCACACCCCACAGACACGGTCTACACGGTCTGGTACACCCTACAGACATGGTCTGGTACACCCTACAGACACGGTCTGGTACACCCTAAAGACACGGTCTGGTACACCCTACAGACACAGTCTGGTACACCCTACAGACACGGTCTAGCACACCCCACAGACACGGTCTACACGGTCTGGTACACCCTACAGACATGGTCTGGTACACCCTACAGACACGGTCTGGTACACCCTACAGACACGGTCTGGCACACCCTACAGACACGGTCTACACGGTCTGGTACACCCTACAGACATGGTCTGGTACACCCTACAGACACGGTCTGGTACACCCTAAAGACACGGTCTGGTACACCCTACAGACACGGTCTGGTACACCCTACAGACACGGTCTAGCACACCCTACAGACACGGTCTGGTACACCCTACAGACACGGTCTACACGGTCTGGTACACCCTACAGACACGGTCTGGTACATACTACAGACACGGTCTGGTACACCCTACAGACACGGTCTGGTACACCCTACAGACACGGTCTAGCACACCCTACAGACACGTCTGGTACACCCTACAGACACGGTCTACACGGTCTGGTACACCCTACAGACACGGTCTGGTACATACTACAGACACGGTCTGGTACACCCTACAGACACGGTCTGGTACACCCTACAGACACGGTCTGGTATACCCTACAGACACGGTCTGGTACACCCTACAGACACGGTCTGGTACACCCTACAGACACGGTCTGGCACACCCTACAGACACGGTCTACACAGTCTGGTACACCCTACAGACATGGTCTGGTACACCCTAAAGACACGGTCTGGTACACCCTACAGACACGGTCTAGCACACCCTACAGACACGGTCTGGTACACCCTACAGACACGGTCTAGCACACCCTACAGACACGGTCTGGTAAACCTTACAGACACGGTCTGGTACACCCTACAGACACGGTCTGGTACACCCTACAGACATGGTCTGGTACACCCTACAGACACGTTCTGGTACACCCTACAGACACGGTCTACACGGTCTGGTACACCCTACAGACACGGTCTGGTACATCCTACAGACACGGTCTGGTACATCCTACAGACACGGTCTGGTACACCCTACAGACACGGTCTACACGGTCTGGTACACCCTACAGACACGGTCTACACGGTCTGGTACACCCTACAGACACGGTCTACACGGTCTGGTACACCCTACAGACACGGTCTGGTACACCCTACAGACACGGTCTGGTACATCCTACAGACACGGTCTGGTACACCCTACAGACACGGTCTGGTACACCCTACAGACACGGTCTGGTATACCCTACAGACACGGTCTGGTACACCCTACAGACACAGTCTGGCACACCCTACAGACACGGTCTACACGGTCTGGTACACCCTACAGACACGGTCTGGTACACCCTACAGACACGGTCTGGTACATCCTACAGACACGGTCTGGTACACCCTACAGACACGGTCTGGTACACCCTACAGACACCGTCTGGTATACCCTACAGACACGGTCTGGTACACCCTACAGACACGGTCTGGCACACCATACAGACACGGTCTACACGGTCTGGTACACCCTACAGACATGGTCTGGTACACCCTACAGACACGGTCTGGTACACCCTAAAGACACGGTCTGGTACACCCTACAGACAAGGTCTGGTACACCCTACAGACACGGTCTAGCACACCCTACAGACACGGTCTGGTACACCCTACAGACACGGTCTAGCACACCCTACAGACACGGTCTGGTACACCCTACAGACACGGTCTACACGGTCTGGTACACCCTACAGACACGGTCTGGTACATACTACAGACACGGTCTGGTACCCCCTACAGACACGGTCTGGTACACCCTACAGACACGGTCTGGTATAGCCTACAGACACGGTCTGGTACACCCTACAGACACGGTCTGGTACACCCTACAGACACGGTCTGGCACACCCTACAGACACGGTCTACACGGTCTGGTACACCCTACAGACATGGTCTGGTACACCCTACAGACACGGTCTGGTACACCCTACAGACACGGTCTAGCACACCCTACAGACACGGTCTGGTACACCCTACAGACACGGTCTAGCACACCCTACAGACACGGTCTGGTACACCCTACAGACACGGTCTGGTACACCCTACAGACACGGTCTGGTACACCCTACAGACACTGTCTGGTACACCCTACAGACACGGTCTGGTACACCCTACAGACACGGTCTACACGGTCTGGTACACCCTACAGACATGGTCTGGTACACCCTACAGACACGGTCTGGTACACCCTAAAGACACGGTCTGGTACACCCTACAGACACGGTCTGGTACACCCTACAGACACGGTCTAGCACACCCTACAGACACGGTCTGGTACACCCTACAGACACGGTCTGGCACACCCTACAGACACGGTCTACACAGTCTGGTACACCCTACAGACATGGTCTGGTACACCCTAAAGACACGGTCTGGTACACCCTACAGACACGGTCTAGCACACCCTACAGACACGGTCTGGTACACCCTACAGACACGGTCTAGCACACCCTACAGACACGGTCTGGTACACCTTACAGACACGGTCTGGTACACCCTACAGACACGGTCTGGTACACCCTACAGACATGGTCTGGTACACCCTACAGACACGTTCTGGTACACCCTACAGACACGGTCTACACGGTCTGGTACACCCTACAGACACGGTCTGGTACATCCTACAGACACGGTCTGGTACATCCTACAGACACGGTCTGGTACACCCTACAGACACGGTCTACACGGTCTGGTACACCCTACAGACACGGTCTACACGGTCTGGTACACCCTACAGACACGGTCTACACGGTCTGGTACACCCTACAGACACGGTCTGGTACACCCTACAGACACGGTCTGGTACATCCTACAGACACGGTCTGGTACACCCTACAGACACGGTCTGGTACACCCTACAGACACGGTCTGGTATACCCTACAGACACGGTCTGGTACACCCTACAGACACAGTCTGGCACACCCTACAGACACGGTCTACACGGTCTGGTACACCCTACAGACACGGTCTGGTACACCCTACAGACACGGTCTGGTACATCCTACAGACACGGTCTGGTACACCCTACAGACACGGTCTGGTACACCCTACAGACACCGTCTGGTATACCCTACAGACACGGTCTGGTACACCCTACAGACACGGTCTGGTACACCCTACAGAAACGGTCTGGTATTCCCTACAGAAACGGTCTGGTACACCATAGAGACACGGTCTGGTACACCCTACAGACACGGTCTAGCACACCCTACAGACACGGTCTGGTACACCCTACAGACACAGTCTAGCACACCCTACAGACACGGTCTGGTACACCCTACAGACACGGTCTGGTACACCCTACAGACACGGTATGGTACACCCTACAGAAACGGTCTGGTATACCCTACAGACACGGTCTGGTACACCCTACAGGCACGGTCTGGTACACCCTACAGACATGGTCTGGTACACCCTACAGACACGGTCTGGTACACCCTACAGACACGGTCTGGTACACCCTACAGACACGGTCTACACGGTCTGGTACACCCTACAGACACGGTCTGGTACATCCTACAGACACGGTCTGGTACACCCTACAGACACGGTCTGGTACACCCTACAGACACGGTCTAGTACATCCTACAGACACGGTCTGGTACACCCTACAGACACGGTCTGGTACACCCTACAGACACCGTCTGGTATACCCTACAGACACGGTCTGGTACACCCTACAGACACGGTCTGGCACACCCCACAGACACGGTCTACACGGTCTGGTACACCCTACAGACATGGTCTGGTACACCCTACAGACACGGTCTGGTACACCCTAAAGACACGGTCTGGTACACCCTACAGACACAGTCTGGTACACCCTACAGACACGGTCTAGCACACCCCACAGACACGGTCTACACGGTCTGGTACACCCTACAGACATGGTCTGGTACACCCTACAGACACGGTCTGGTACACCCTACAGACACGGTCTGGCACACCCTACAGACACGGTCTACACGGTCTGGTACACCCTACAGACATGGTCTGGTACACCCTACAGACACGGTCTGGTACACCCTAAAGACACGGTCTGGTACACCCTACAGACACGGTCTGGTACACCCTACAGACACGGTCTAGCACACCCTACAGACACGGTCTGGTACACCCTACAGACACGGTCTACACGGTCTGGTACACCCTACAGACACGGTCTGGTACATACTACAGACACGGTCTGGTACACCCTACAGACACGGTCTGGTACACCCTACAGACACGGTCTAGCACACCCTACAGACACGTCTGGTACACCCTACAGACACGGTCTACACGGTCTGGTACACCCTACAGACACGGTCTGGTACATACTACAGACACGGTCTGGTACACCCTACAGACACGGTCTGGTACACCCTACAGACACGGTCTGGTATACCCTACAGACACGGTCTGGTACACCCTACAGACACGGTCTGGTACACCCTACAGACACGGTCTGGCACACCCTACAGACACGGTCTACACAGTCTGGTACACCCTACAGACATGGTCTGGTACACCCTAAAGACACGGTCTGGTACACCCTACAGACACGGTCTAGCACACCCTACAGACACGGTCTGGTACACCCTACAGACACGGTCTAGCACACCCTACAGACACGGTCTGGTAAACCTTACAGACACGGTCTGGTACACCCTACAGACACGGTCTGGTACACCCTACAGACATGGTCTGGTACACCCTACAGACACGTTCTGGTACACCCTACAGACACGGTCTACACGGTCTGGTACACCCTACAGACACGGTCTGGTACATCCTACAGACACGGTCTGGTACATCCTACAGACACGGTCTGGTACACCCTACAGACACGGTCTACACGGTCTGGTACACCCTACAGACACGGTCTACACGGTCTGGTACACCCTACAGACACGGTCTACACGGTCTGGTACACCCTACAGACACGGTCTGGTACACCCTACAGACACGGTCTGGTACATCCTACAGACACGGTCTGGTACACCCTACAGACACGGTCTGGTACACCCTACAGACACGGTCTGGTATACCCTACAGACACGGTCTGGTACACCCTACAGACACAGTCTGGCACACCCTACAGACACGGTCTACACGGTCTGGTACACCCTACAGACACGGTCTGGTACACCCTACAGACACGGTCTGGTACATCCTACAGACACGGTCTGGTACACCCTACAGACACGGTCTGGTACACCCTACAGACACCGTCTGGTATACCCTACAGACACGGTCTGGTACACCCTACAGACACGGTCTGGCACACCATACAGACACGGTCTACACGGTCTGGTACACCCTACAGACATGGTCTGGTACACCCTACAGACACGGTCTGGTACACCCTAAAGACACGGTCTGGTACACCCTACAGACAAGGTCTGGTACACCCTACAGACACGGTCTAGCACACCCTACAGACACGGTCTGGTACACCCTACAGACACGGTCTAGCACACCCTACAGACACGGTCTGGTACACCCTACAGACACGGTCTACACGGTCTGGTACACCCTACAGACACGGTCTGGTACATACTACAGACACGGTCTGGTACCCCCTACAGACACGGTCTGGTACACCCTACAGACACGGTCTGGTATAGCCTACAGACACGGTCTGGTACACCCTACAGACACGGTCTGGTACACCCTACAGACACGGTCTGGCACACCCTACAGACACGGTCTACACGGTCTGGTACACCCTACAGACATGGTCTGGTACACCCTACAGACACGGTCTGGTACACCCTACAGACACGGTCTAGCACACCCTACAGACACGGTCTGGTACACCCTACAGACACGGTCTAGCACACCCTACAGACACGGTCTGGTACACCCTACAGACACGGTCTGGTACACCCTACAGACACGGTCTGGTACACCCTACAGACACTGTCTGGTACACCCTACAGACACGGTCTGGTACACCCTACAGACACGGTCTACACGGTCTGGTACACCCTACAGACATGGTCTGGTACACCCTACAGACACGGTCTGGTACACCCTAAAGACACGGTCTGGTACACCCTACAGACACGGTCTGGTACACCCTACAGACACGGTCTAGCACACCCTACAGACACGGTCTGGTACACCCTACAGACACGGTCTGGCACACCCTACAGACACGGTCTACACAGTCTGGTACACCCTACAGACATGGTCTGGTACACCCTAAAGACACGGTCTGGTACACCCTACAGACACGGTCTAGCACACCCTACAGACACGGTCTGGTACACCCTACAGACACGGTCTAGCACACCCTACAGACACGGTCTGGTACACCTTACAGACACGGTCTGGTACACCCTACAGACACGGTCTGGTACACCCTACAGACATGGTCTGGTACACCCTACAGACACGTTCTGGTACACCCTACAGACACGGTCTACACGGTCTGGTACACCCTACAGACACGGTCTGGTACATCCTACAGACACGGTCTGGTACATCCTACAGACACGGTCTGGTACACCCTACAGACACGGTCTACACGGTCTGGTACACCCTACAGACACGGTCTACACGGTCTGGTACACCCTACAGACACGGTCTACACGGTCTGGTACACCCTACAGACACGGTCTGGTACACCCTACAGACACGGTCTGGTACATCCTACAGACACGGTCTGGTACACCCTACAGACACGGTCTGGTACACCCTACAGACACGGTCTGGTATACCCTACAGACACGGTCTGGTACACCCTACAGACACAGTCTGGCACACCCTACAGACACGGTCTACACGGTCTGGTACACCCTACAGACACGGTCTGGTACACCCTACAGACACGGTCTGGTACATCCTACAGACACGGTCTGGTACACCCTACAGACACGGTCTGGTACACCCTACAGACACCGTCTGGTATACCCTACAGACACGGTCTGGTACACCCTACAGACACGGTCTGGCACACCATACAGACACGGTCTACACGGTCTGGTACACCCTACAGACATGGTCTGGTACACCCTACAGACACGGTCTGGTACACCCTAAAGACACGGTCTGGTACACCCTACAGACAAGGTCTGGTACACCCTACAGACACGGTCTAGCACACCCTACAGACACGGTCTGGTACACCCTACAGACACGGTCTAGCACACCCTACAGACACGGTCTGGTACACCCTACAGACACGGTCTACACGGTCTGGTACACCCTACAGACACGGTCTGGTACATACTACAGACACGGTCTGGTACCCCCTACAGACACGGTCTGGTACACCCTACAGACACGGTCTGGTATACCCTACAGACACGGTCTGGTACACCCTACAGACACGGTCTAGCACACCCTACAGACACGGTCTGGTACACCCTACAGACACGGTCTACACGGTCTGGTACACCCTACAGACACGGTCTGGTACATACTACAGACACGGTCTGGTACCCCCTACAGACACGGTCTGGTACACCCTACAGACACGGTCTGGTATAGCCTACAGACACGGTCTGGTACACCCTACAGACACGGTCTGGTACACCCTACAGACACGGTCTGGCACACCCTACAGACACGGTCTACACGGTCTGGTACACCCTACAGACATGGTCTGGTACACCCTACAGACACGGTCTGGTACACCCTACAGACACGGTCTAGCACACCCTACAGACACGGTCTGGTACACCCTACAGACACGGTCTAGCACACCCTACAGACACGGTCTGGTACACCCTACAGACACGGTCTGGTACACCCTACAGACACTGTCTGGTACACCCTACAGACACGGTCTGGTACACCCTACAGACAC
Source organism: Oncorhynchus clarkii lewisi (assembly GCF_045791955.1). Lineage (NCBI taxonomy): Eukaryota > Metazoa > Chordata > Actinopteri > Salmoniformes > Salmonidae > Oncorhynchus > Oncorhynchus clarkii. The sequence continues at coordinate 74,643,763 of NC_092162.1, forward strand.
GGTCTACACGGTCTGGTACACCCTACAGACATGGTCTGGTACACCCTACAGACACGGTCTGGTACACCCTAAAGACACGGTCTGGTACACCCTACAGACACGGTCTGGTACACCCTACAGACACGGTCTAGCACACCCTACAGACACGGTCTGGTACACCCTACAGACACGGTCTACACGGTCTGGTACACCCTACAGACACGGTCTGGTACATACTACAGACACGGTCTGGTACACCCTACAGACACGGTCTGGTACACCCTACAGACACGGTCTAGCACACCCTGCAGACACGTCTGGTACACCCTACAGACACGGTCTACACGGTCTGGTACACCCTACAGACACGGTCTGGTACATACTACAGACACGGTCTGGTACACCCTACAGACACGGTCTGGTACACCCTACAGACACGGTCTGGTATACCCTACAGACACGGTCTGGTACACCCTACAGACACGGTCTGGTACACCCTACAGACACGGTCTGGCACACCCTACAGACACGGTCTACACAGTCTGGTACACCCTACAGACATGGTCTGGTACACCCTAAAGACACGGTCTGGTACACCCTACAGACACGGTCTAGCACACCCTACAGACACGGTCTGGTACACCCTACAGACACGGTCTAGCACACCCTACAGACACGGTCTGGTACACCTTACAGACACGGTCTGGTACACCCTACAGACACGGTCTGGTACACCCTACAGACATGGTCTGGTACACCCTACAGACACGTTCTGGTACACCCTACAGACACGGTCTACACGGTCTGGTACACCCTACAGACACGGTCTGGTACATCCTACAGACACGGTCTGGTACATCCTACAGACACGGTCTGGTACACCCTACAGACACGGTCTACACGGTCTGGTACACCCTACAGACACGGTCTACACGGTCTGGTACACCCTACAGACACGGTCTACACGGTCTGGTACACCCTACAGACACGGTCTGGTACACCCTACAGACACGGTCTGGTACATCCTACAGACACGGTCTGGTACACCCTACAGACACGGTCTGGTACACCCTACAGACACGGTCTGGTATACCCTACAGACACGGTCTGGTACACCCTACAGACACAGTCTGGCACACCCTACAGACACGGTCTACACGGTCTGGTACACCCTACAGACACGGTCTGGTACACCCTACAGACACGGTCTGGTACATCCTACAGACACGGTCTGGTACACCCTACAGACACGGTCTGGTACACCCTACAGACACCGTCTGGTATACCCTACAGACACGGTCTGGTACACCCTACAGACACGGTCTGGCACACCATACAGACACGGTCTACACGGTCTGGTACACCCTACAGACATGGTCTGGTACACCCTACAGACACGGTCTGGTACACCCTAAAGACGCGGTCTGGTACACCCTACAGACAAGGTCTGGTACACCCTACAGACACGGTCTAGCACACCCTACAGACACGGTCTGGTACACCCTACAGACACGGTCTAGCACACCCTACAGACACGGTCTGGTACACCCTACAGACACGGTCTACACGGTCTGGTACACCCTACAGACACGGTCTGGTACATACTACAGACACGGTCTGGTACCCCCTACAGACACGGTCTGGTACACCCTACAGACACGGTCTGGTATAGCCTACAGACACGGTCTGGTACACCCTACAGACACGGTCTGGTACACCCTACAGACACGGTCTGGCACACCCTACAGACACGGTCTACACGGTCTGGTACACCCTACAGACATGGTCTGGTACACCCTACAGACACGGTCTGGTACACCCAACAGACACGGTCTAGCACACCCTACAGACACGGTCTGGTACACCCTACAGACACGGTCTAGCACACCCTACAGACACGGTCTGGTACACCCTACAGACACGGTCTGGTACACCCTACAGACACGGTCTGGTACACCCTACAGACACTGTCTGGTACACCCTACAGACACGGTCTGGTACACCCTACAGACACGGTCTACACGGTCTGGTACACCCTACAGACACGGTCTGGTACATCCTACAGACACGGTCTGGTACACCCTACAGACACGGTCTACACGGTCTGGTACACCCTACAGACACGGTCTACACGGTCTGGTACACCCTACAGACACGGTCTGGTACACCCTACAGACACGGTTTGGTACATCCTACAGACACGGTCTGGTACACCCTACAGACACGGTCTGGTACACCCTACAGACACGGTCTGGTATACCCTACAGACACGGTCTGGTACACCCTACAGACACGGTCTGGCACACCCTACAGACACGGTCTACACGGTCTGGTACACCCTACAGACACGGTCTGGTACAGCCTACAGACATGGTCTGCGTCACATCTACTTGGGTGGCTAGAAAGCTTAGACCTATTGTCTGTCAACTACACTCCACTCTAGAAAATTGTCTGCTACAATAACATCTATTTGGCTTTGAATCAGTACGCTTCAATGTTAAAGTGGATCAGTACGCCATTGAAGAGTTCGGAGGGTATGGTCTGGTACATCCTACAGGACAGGGTATGGTCTGGTACATCCTACAGGGTATGGTCTGGTACATCCTACAGGGTATGGTCTGGTACATCCTACAGGGTATGGTCTGGTACATCCTACATGGTATGTTCTGGTATATCCTACAGGGTATAGTCCGGTATATCCTACAGGGTATAGTCTGGTACATCCTACAGGGTATAGTCTGGTACATCCTACAGGGTATGGTCCGGTACATCCTACAGGGTATAGTCTGGTATATCCTACAGGGTATAGTCTGGTACATCCTACAGGGTATAGTCTGGTACATCCTACAGGGTATGGTCTGGTACATCCTACAGGGTATAGTCTGGTACATCCTACAGGGTATAGTCTGGTACATCCTACAGGGTATGGTCTGGTACATCCTACAGGGTATGGTCTGGTACATCCTACAGGGTATAGTCTGGTACATCCTACAGGGTATAGTCTGGTACATCCTACAGGGTATGGTCCGGTACATCCTACAGGGTATGGTCTGGTACATCCTACAGGACATGGTCTGGTACATCCTACAGGACAGGGTATGGTCTGGTACATCCTACAGGGTATAGTCTGGTATATCCTACAGGGTATAGTCTGGTACATCCTACAGGGTATAGTCTGGTACATCCTACAGGGTATAGTCTGGTACATCCTACAGGGTATGGTCCGGTACATCCTACAGGGTATGGTCTGGTACATCCTACAGGACATGGTCTGGTACATCCTACTGGGTATAGTCTGGTACATCCTACTGGGTATGGTCTGGTACATCCTACAGGACAGGGTATAGTCTGGTACATCCTACAGGATATAGTCTGGTACATCCTACAGGGTATAGTCTGATACATCCTACAGAATATGTCTGGTACATCCTACAGGGCATGGTCTGGTACATCCTACAGGGCATGGTCTGGTACATCCTACAGGACAGGGTATGGTCTGGTACATCCTACTGGGTATGGTCTGGTACATCCTACAGGACAGGGTATGTTCTGGTACATCCTACAGGGTATGGTCTGGTACATCCTACAGGGCATGGTCTGGTACATCCTACAGGACAGGGTATGGTCTGGTACATCCTACAGGATATGGTCTGGTACATCCTACAGGGTATGGTCTGGTACATCCTACAGGGTATGGTACGGTACATCCTACAGGATATAGTCTGGTACATTCTACAGGATATAGTCTGGTACATCCTACTGGGAAAAGTATGGTACATCCCACAGCGGTATGGTACATCCTACAGGGTACGGTATGGTACATCCTACAGGGTATGGTACATCCTACAGGGTATGGTCTGGTACATCCTACAGGATAAAGTATGGTACATCCTACAGGGTATGGTCTGGTACATCCGACAGGGTACGGTCTGGTACATCCTACAGGACAGAGTATGGTCTGGTACATCCTACAGGGTATAGTCTGGTACATCCTACAGGGTATGGTCTGGTACATCCTACAGGGTATGGTCTGGTACATCCTACAGGGTATGGTCTGGTACATCCTACAGGACATGGTCTGGTACATCCTACTGGGTATAGTCTGGTACATCCTACATGGTATGGTCTGGTACATTCTACAGGGTATGCTCTGGTACATCCCTACTGGGTATGGTCTGGTACATCCTACAGGACAGGGTATGGTCTGGTACATCAAACAGGGTATGGTCTGGTACATCCTACAGGACAGGGTATGGTGTGGTACATCCTACAGGGTATGGTCTGGTACATCCTACAGGGTATAGTCTGGTACATCCTACAGGGTATAGTCTGGTACATCCTACAGGGTATAGTCTGGTACATCCTACAGGGTATGGTCTGGTACATCCTACAGGACATGGTATGGTGTGGTACATCCTACAGGGTATGGTCTGGTACATCCTGCAGGTTATGGTCTGGTACATCCTACAGGGTATGGTCTGGTACATCCTACAGGACAGGGTATGGTATGGTACATCCTACAGGGTATGGTCTGGTACATCCTACAGGACAGGGTATGGTCTGGTACATCCTACAGGGTATGGTCTGGTACATCCTACAGGGTATGGTCTGGTACATCCTACAGGGTATGGTCTGGTACATCCTACAGGGTATGGTCTGGTACATCCTACAGGGTATAGTCTGGTACATCCTACAAGGGTATGGTCTGGTACATCCTACAGGGTATAGTCTGGTACATCCTACAGGACAGGGTATGGTCTGGTACATCCTACAGGACAGGGTATGGTCTGGTACATCCTACAGGACAGGGTATGGTCTGGTACATCATACAGGACAGGGTATGGTCTGGTACATCCTACAGGGTATAGTCTGGTATATCCTACAGGGTATAGTCTGGTACATCCTACAGGACAGGGTATGGTCTGGTACATCCTACAGGACAGGGTATGGTCTGGTACATCCTACAGGGTATGGTCTGGTACATCCTACTGGGTATAGTCTGGTACATCGTACAGGGTATGGTCTGGTACGTTCTACAGGGTATGCTCTGGTACATTCTACTGGGTATGGTCTGGTACATCCTACAGGACAGGGTATAGTCTGGTACATGCTACAGGATATAGTCTGGTACATCCTACAGGACATGGTCTGGTACATCCTACTGGGTATAGTCTGGTACATCGTACAGGGTATGGTCTGGTACGTTCTACAGGGTATGCTCTGGTACATTCTACTGGGTATGGTCTGGTACATCCTACAGGACAGGGTATAGTCTGGTACATGCTACAGGGTATGGCCTGGTACATCCTACAGGACAGGGTATGGTGTGGTACATCCTACAGGGTATGGTCTGGTACATCCTACAGGGTATGGTCTGGAACATCCTACAGGGTATGGTCTGGTACATCCTACAGGGTATAGTCTGGTACATCCTACAGGGTATAGTCTGGTACATCCTACAGGGTATGGTCTGGTACATCCTACAGGACAGGGTATGGTGTGGCACATCCTACAGGGTATGGTCTGGTACATCCTACAGACACGGTCTACACGGTCTGGTACACCCTACAGACACGGTCTACACGGTCTGGTACACCCTACAGACACGGTCTGGTACATCCTACAGACACGGTCTGGTACACCCTACAGACACGGTCTGGTACATCCTACAGACACGATCTGGTACACCCTACAGACACGGTCTACACGGTCTGGTACACCCTACAGACACGGTCTGGTACACCCTACAGACACGGTCTGGTACATCCTACAGACACGGTATGGTACACCCTACCGACACGGTCTGGTACACAATACAGACACGGTCTGGTACACCCTACAGACACCGTCTGGTATACCCTACAGACACGGTCTGGTACACCCTACAGACACGGTCTGGCACACCCTACAGACACGGTCTACACGGTCTGGTACACCCTACAGACATGGTCTGGTACACCCTACAGACACGGTCTGGTACACCCTAAAGACACGGTCTGGTACACCCTACAGACACGGTCTGGTACACCCTACAGACACGGTCTAGCACACCCTACAGACACGGTCTGGTACACCCTACAGACATGGTCTGGTTCCCCCTACAGACACGGTCTGGTACACCCTACAGACACGGTCTGGTACACCCTACAGACACGGTCTGGTACACCCTAAAGACACGGTCTACACGGTCTGGTACACCCTACAGACACGGTCTGGTACACCCTACAGACACGGTTTGGTACACCCTACAGACACGGTCTAGCACACCCTACAGACACGGTATGGTACACCCTACAGACACGGTCTGGTACACCCTACAGACACGGTCTAGCACACCCTACAGACACGGTATGGTACACCCTACAGACACGGTCTGGTACACCCTAGAGACACGGTCTGGTACACCCTACAGACACGGTCTAGCACACCCTACAGACACGGTCCGGTACACCCTACAGACACAGTCTAGCACACCCTACAGACACGGTCTGGTACACCCTACAGACACGGTCTGGTACACCCTACAGACACGGTCTGGTACACCCTACAGACACGGTCTGGTACACCCTACAGACACGGTCTACACGGTCTGGTACACCCTACAGACACGGTCTGGTACATCCTACAGACACGGTCTGGTACACCCTACAGACACGGTCTGGTACACCCTACAGACACGGTCTGGTACATCCTACAGACACGATCTGGTACACCCTACAGACACGGTCTACACGGTCTGGTACACCCTACAGACACGGTCTGGTACACCCTACAGACACGGTCTGGTACATCCTACAGACACGGTATGGTACACCCTACCGACACGGTCTGGTACACCCTACAGACACGGTCTGGTACACCCTACAGACACCGTCTGGTATACCCTACAGACACGGTCTGGTACACCCTACAGACACGGTCTGGTACACCCTACAGACACGGTCTACACGGTCTGGTACACCCTACAGACACGGTCTGGTACATCCTACAGACACGGTCTGGTACACCCTACAGACACGGTCTGGTACATCCTACAGACACGATCTGGTACACCCTACAGACACGGTCTACACGGTCTGGTACACCCTACAGACACGGTCTGGTACACCCTACAGACACGGTCTGGTACATCCTACAGACACGGTATGGTACACCCTACCGACACGGTCTGGTACACAATACAGACACGGTCTGGTACACCCTACAGACACCGTCTGGTATACCCTACAGACACGGTCTGGTACACCCTACAGACACGGTCTGGCACACCCTACAGACACGGTCTACACGGTCTGGTACACCCTACAGACATGGTCTGGTACACCCTACAGACACGGTCTGGTACACCCTAAAGACACGGTCTGGTACACCCTACAGACACGGTCTGGTACACCCTACAGACACGGTCTAGCACACCCTACAGACACGGTCTGGTACACCCTACAGACATGGTCTGGTTCCCCCTACAGACACGGTCTGGTACACCCTACAGACACGGTCTGGTACACCCTACAGACACGGTCTGGTACACCCTAAAGACACGGTCTACACGGTCTGGTACACCCTACAGACACGGTCTGGTACACCCTACAGACACGGTTTGGTACACCCTACAGACACGGTCTAGCACACCCTACAGACACGGAATGGTACACCCTACAGACACAGTCTGGTACACCCTACAGACACGGTCTAGCACACCCTACAGACACGGTATGGTACACCCTACAGACACGGTCTGGTACACCCTAGAGACACGGTCTGGTACACCCTACAGACACGGTCTAGCACACCCTACAGACACGGTCCGGTACACCCTACAGACACAGTCTAGCACACCCTACAGACACGGTCTGGTACACCCTACAGACACGGTCTGGTACACCCTACAGACACGGTCTGGTACACCCTACAGACACGGTCTGGTACACCCTACAGACACGGTCTACACGGTCTGGTACACCCTACAGACACGGTCTGGTACATCCTACAGACACGGTCTGGTACACCCTACAGACACGGTCTGGTACACCCTACAGACACGGTCTGGTACATCCTACAGACACGATCTGGTACACCCTACAGACACGGTCTACACGGTCTGGTACACCCTACAGACACGGTCTGGTACACCCTACAGACACGGTCTGGTACATCCTACAGACACGGTATGGTACACCCTACCGACACGGTCTGGTACACCCTACAGACACGGTCTGGTACACCCTACAGACACCGTCTGGTATACCCTACAGACACGGTCTGGTACACCCTACAGACACGGTCTGGTACACCCTACAGACACGGTCTACACGGTCTGGTACACCCTACAGACACGGTCTGGTACATCCTACAGACACGGTCTGGTACACCCTACAGACACGGTCTGGTACATCCTACAGACACGGTCTGGTACATCCTACAGACACGATCTGGTACACCCTACAGACACGGTCTACACGGTCTGGTACACCCTACAGACACGGTCTGGTACACCCTACAGACACGGTCTGGTACATCCTACAGACACGGTATGGTACACCCTACCGACACGGTCTGGTACACAATACAGACACGGTCTGGTACACCCTACAGACACCGTCTGGTATACCCTACAGACACGGTCTGGTACACCCTACAGACACGGTCTGGCACACCCTACAGACACGGTCTACACGGTCTGGTACACCCTACAGACATGGTCTGGTACACCCTACAGACACGGTCTGGTACACCCTAAAGACACGGTCTGGTACACCCTACAGACACGGTCTGGTACACCCTACAGACACGGTCTAGCACACCCTACAGACACGGTCTGGTACACCCTACAGACATGGTCTGGTTCCCCCTACAGACACGGTCTGGTACACCCTACAGACACGGTCTGGTACACCCTACAGACACGGTCTGGTACACCCTAAAGACACGGTCTACACGGTCTGGTACACCCTACAGACACGGTCTGGTACACCCTACAGACACGGTTTGGTACACCCTACAGACACGGTCTAGCACACCCTACAGACACGGTATGGTACACCCTACAGACACGGTCTGGTACACCCTAGAGACACGGTCTGGTACACCCTACAGACACGGTCTAGCACACCCTACAGACACGGTCCGGTACACCCTACAGACACAGTCTAGCACACCCTACAGACACGGTCTGGTACACCCTACAGACACGGTCTGGTACACCCTACAGACACGGTCTGGTACACCCTACAGACACGGTCTGGTACACCCTACAGACACGGTCTACACGGTCTGGTACACCCTACAGACACGGTCTGGTACATCCTACAGACACGGTCTGGTACACCCTACAGACACGGTCTGGTACACCCTACAGACACGGTCTGGTACATCCTACAGACACGATCTGGTACACCCTACAGACACGGTCTACACGGTCTGGTACACCCTACAGACACGGTCTGGTACACCCTACAGACACGGTCTGGTACATCCTACAGACACGGTATGGTACACCCTACCGACACGGTCTGGTACACCCTACAGACACGGTCTGGTACACCCTACAGACACCGTCTGGTATACCCTACAGACACGGTCTGGTACACCCTACAGACACGGTCTGGCACACCCTACAGACACGGTCTACACGGTCTGGTACACCCTACAGACATGGTCTGGTACACCCTACAGACACGGTCTGGTACACCCTAAAGACACGGTCTGGTACACCCTACAGACACGGTCTGGTACACCCTACAGACACGGTCTAGCACACCCTACAGACACGGTCTGGTACACCCTACAGACATGGTCTGGTTCCCCCTACAGACACGGTCTGGTACACCCTACAGACACGGTCTAGCACACCCTACAGACACGGTCTGGTATACCCTACAGACACGGTCTGGTACACCCTACAGACACGGTCTGGTACACCCTACAGACACGGTCTGGTACACCCTACAGACACGGTCTGGTACACCCTACAGAAACGGTCTGGTATTCCCTACAGAAACGGTCTGGTACACCCTAGAGACACGGTCTGGTACACCCTACAGACACGGTCTAGCACACCCTACAGACACGGTCTGGTACACCCTACAGACACAGTCTAGCACACCCTACAGACACGGTCTGGTACACCCTACAGACACGGTCTGGTACACCCTACAGACACGGTATGGTACACCCTACAGAAACGGTCTGGTATACCCTACAGACACGGTCTGGTACACCCTACAGGCACGGTCTGGTACACCCTACAGACATGGTCTGGTACACCCTACAGACACGGTCTGGTACACCCTACAGACACGGTCTGGTACACCCTACAGACACGGTCTACACGGTCTGGTACACCCTACAGACACGGTCTGGTACATCCTACAGACACGGTCTGGTACACCCTACAGACACGGTCTGGTACACCCTACAGACACGGTCTAGTACATCCTACAGACACGGTCTGGTACACCCTACAGACACGGTCTGGTACACCCTACAGACACCGTCTGGTATACCCTACAGACACGGTCTGGTACACCCTACAGACACGGTCTGGCACACCCCACAGACACGGTCTACACGGTCTGGTACACCCTACAGACATGGTCTGGTACACCCTACAGACACGGTCTGGTACACCCTAAAGACACGGTCTGGTACACCCTACAGACACAGTCTGGTACACCCTACAGACACGGTCTAGCACACCCTACAGACACGGTCTGGTACACCCTACAGACACGGTCTGGTACACCCTACAGACACGGTCTGGCACACCCTACAGACACGGTCTACACGGTCTGGTACACCCTACAGACATGGTCTGGTACACCCTACAGACACGGTCTGGTACACCCTAAAGACACGGTCTGGTACACCCTACAGACACGGTCTGGTACACCCTACAGACACGGTCTAGCACACCCTACAGACACGGTCTGGTACACCCTACAGACACGGTCTACACGGTCTGGTACACCCTACAGACACGGTCTGGTACATACTACAGACACGGTCTGGTACACCCTACAGACACGGTCTGGTACACCCTACAGACACGGTCTAGCACACCCTACAGACACGTCTGGTACACCCTACAGACACGGTCTACACGGTCTGGTACACCCTACAGACACGGTCTGGTACATACTACAGACACGGTCTGGTACACCCTACAGACACGGTCTGGTACACCCTACAGACACGGTCTGGTATACCCTACAGACACGGTCTGGTACACCCTACAGACACGGTCTGGTACACCCTACAGACACGGTCTGGCACACCCTACAGACACGGTCTACACAGTCTGGTACACCCTACAGACATGGTCTGGTACACCCTAAAGACACGGTCTGGTACACCCTACAGACACGGTCTAGCACACCCTACAGACACGGTCTGGTACACCCTACAGACACGGTCTAGCACACCCTACAGACACGGTCTGGTACACCTTACAGACACGGTCTGGTACACCCTACAGACACGGTCTGGTACACCCTACAGACATGGTCTGGTACACCCTACAGACACGTTCTGGTACACCCTACAGACACGGTCTACACGGTCTGGTACACCCTACAGACACGGTCTGGTACATCCTACAGACACGGTCTGGTACATCCTACAGACACGGTCTGGTACACCCTACAGACACGGTCTACACGGTCTGGTACACCCTACAGACACGGTCTACACGGTCTGGTACACCCTACAGACACGGTCTACACGGTCTGGTACACCCTACAGACACGGTCTGGTACACCCTACAGACACGGTCTGGTACACCCTACAGACACGGTCTGGTATACCCTACAGACACGGTCTGGTACACCCTACAGACACAGTCTGGCACACCCTACAGACACGGTCTACACGGTCTGGTACACCCTACAGACACGGTCTGGTACACCCTACAGACACGGTCTGGTACATCCTACAGACACGGTCTGGTACACCCTACAGACACGGTCTGGTACACCCTACAGACACCGTCTGGTATACCCTACAGACACGGTCTGGTACACCCTACAGACACGGTCTGGCACACCATACAGACACGGTCTACACGGTCTGGTACACCCTACAGACATGGTCTGGTACACCCTACAGACACGGTCTGGTACACCCTACAGACACGGTCTGGTACACCCTACAGACAAGGTCTGGTACACCCTACAGACACGGTCTAGCACACCCTACAGACACGGTCTGGTACACCCTACAGACACGGTCTAGCACACCCTACAGACACGGTCTGGTACACCCTACAGACACGGTCTACACGGTCTGGTACACCCTACAGACACGGTCTGGTACATACTACAGACACGGTCTGGTACCCCCTACAGACACGGTCTGGTACACCCTACAGACACGGTCTGGTATAGCCTACAGACACGGTCTGGTACACCCTACAGACACGGTCTGGTACACCCTACAGACACGGTCTGGCACACCCTACAGACACGGTCTACACGGTCTGGTACACCCTACAGACATGGTCTGGTACACCCTACAGACACGGTCTGGTACACCCTACAGACACGGTCTAGCACACCCTACAGACACGGTCTGGCACACCCTACAGACACGGTCTACACGGTCTGGTACACCCTACAGACATGGTCTGGTACACCCTACAGACACGGTCTGGTACACCCTAAAGACACGGTCTGGTACACCCTACAGACACGGTCTGGTACACCCTACAGACACGGTCTAGCACACCCTACAGACACGGTCTGGTACACCCTACAGACACGGTCTACACGGTCTGGTACACCCTACAGACACGGTCTGGTACATACTACAGACACGGTCTGGTACACCCTACAGACACGGTCTGGTACACCCTACAGACACGGTCTAGCACACCCTACAGACACGTCTGGTACACCCTACAGACACGGTCTACACGGTCTGGTACACCCTACAGACACGGTCTGGTACATACTACAGACACGGTCTGGTACACCCTACAGACACGGTCTGGTACACCCTACAGACACGGTCTGGTATACCCTACAGACACGGTCTGGTACACCCTACAGACACGGTCTGGTACACCCTACAGACACGGTCTGGCACACCCTACAGACACGGTCTACACAGTCTGGTACACCCTACAGACATGGTCTGGTACACCCTAAAGACACGGTCTGGTACACCCTACAGACACGGTCTAGCACACCCTACAGACACGGTCTGGTACACCCTACAGACACGGTCTAGCACACCCTACAGACACGGTCTGGTACACCTTACAGACACGGTCTGGTACACCCTACAGACACGGTCTGGTACACCCTACAGACATGGTCTGGTACACCCTACAGACACGTTCTGGTACACCCTACAGACACGGTCTACACGGTCTGGTACACCCTACAGACACGGTCTGGTACATCCTACAGACACGGTCTGGTACATCCTACAGACACGGTCTGGTACACCCTACAGACACGGTCTACACGGTCTGGTACACCCTACAGACACGGTCTACACGGTCTGGTACACCCTACAGACACGGTCTACACGGTCTGGTACACCCTACAGACACGGTCTGGTACACCCTACAGACACGGTCTGGTACACCCTACAGACACGGTCTGGTATACCCTACAGACACGGTCTGGTACACCCTACAGACACAGTCTGGCACACCCTACAGACACGGTCTACACGGTCTGGTACACCCTACAGACACGGTCTGGTACACCCTACAGACACGGTCTGGTACATCCTACAGACACGGTCTGGTACACCCTACAGACACGGTCTGGTACACCCTACAGACACCGTCTGGTATACCCTACAGACACGGTCTGGTACACCCTACAGACACGGTCTGGCACACCATACAGACACGGTCTACACGGTCTGGTACACCCTACAGACATGGTCTGGTACACCCTACAGACACGGTCTGGTACACCCTACAGACACGGTCTGGTACACCCTACAGACAAGGTCTGGTACACCCTACAGACACGGTCTAGCACACCCTACAGACACGGTCTGGTACACCCTACAGACACGGTCTAGCACACCCTACAGACACGGTCTGGTACACCCTACAGACACGGTCTACACGGTCTGGTACACCCTACAGACACGGTCTGGTACATACTACAGACACGGTCTGGTACCCCCTACAGACACGGTCTGGTACACCCTACAGACACGGTCTGGTATAGCCTACAGACACGGTCTGGTACACCCTACAGACACGGTCTGGTACACCCTACAGACACGGTCTGGCACACCCTACAGACACGGTCTACACGGTCTGGTACACCCTACAGACATGGTCTGGTACACCCTACAGACACGGTCTGGTACACCCTACAGACACGGTCTAGCACACCCTACAGACACGGTCTGGTACACCCTACAGACACGGTCTAGCACACCCTACAGACACGGTCTGGTACACCCTACAGACACGGTCTGGTACACCCTACAGACACGGTCTGGTACACCCTACAGACACTGTCTGGTACACCCTACAGACACGGTCTGGTACACCCTACAGACACGGTCTACACGGTCTGGTACACCCTACAGACACGGTCTGGTACATCCTACAGACACGGTCTGGTACACCCTACAGACACGGTCTACACGGTCTGGTACACCCTACAGACACGGTCTACACGGTCTGGTACACCCTACAGACACGGTCTGGTACACCCTACAGACACGGTTTGGTACATCCTACAGACACGGTCTGGTACACCCTACAGACACGGTCTGGTACACCCTACAGACACGGTCTGGTATACCCTACAGACACGGTCTGGTACACCCTACAGACACGGTCTGGCACACCCTACAGACACGGTCTACACGGTCTGGTACACCCTACAGACACGGTCTGGTACAGCCTACAGACATGGTCTGCGTCACATCTACTTGGGTGGCTAGAAAGCTTAGACCTATTGTCTGTCAACTACACTCCACTCTAGAAAATTGTCTGCTACAATAACATCTATTTGGCTTTGAATCAGTACGCTTCAATGTTAAAGTGGATCAGTACGCCATTGAAGAGTTCGGAGGGTATGGTCTGGTACATCCTACAGGACAGGGTATGGTCTGGTACATCCTACAGGGTATGGTCTGGTACATCCTACAGGGTATGGTCTGGTACATCCTACAGGGTATGGTCTGGTACATCCTACATGGTATGTTCTGGTATATCCTACAGGGTATAGTCCGGTATATCCTACAGGGTATAGTCTGGTACATCCTACAGGGTATAGTCTGGTACATCCTACAGGGTATGGTCCGGTACATCCTACAGGGTATAGTCTGGTATATCCTACAGGGTATAGTCTGGTACATCCTACAGGGTATAGTCTGGTACATCCTACAGGGTATGATCTGGTACATCCTACAGGGTATGGTCTGGTACATCCTACAGGATAAAGTATGGTACATCCTACAGGGTATGGTCTGGTACATCCTACAGGGTATAGTCTGGTACATCCTACAAGGGTATGGTCTGGTACATCCTACAGGGTATAGTCTGGTACATCCTACAGGACAGGGTATGGTCTGGTACATCCTACAGGACAGGGTATGGTCTGGTACATCCTACAGGACAGGGTATGGTCTGGTACATCATACAGGACAGGGTATGGTCTGGTACATCCTACAGGGTATAGTCTGGTATATCCTACAGGGTATAGTCTGGTACATCCTACAGGACAGGGTATGGTCTGGTACATCCTACAGGACAGGGTATGGTCTGGTACATCCTACAGGGTATGGTCTGGTACATCCTACTGGGTATAGTCTGGTACATCGTACAGGGTATGGTCTGGTACGTTCTACAGGGTATGCTCTGGTACATTCTACTGGGTATGGTCTGGTACATCCTACAGGACAGGGTATAGTCTGGTACATGCTACAGGATATAGTCTGGTACATCCTACAGGACATGGTCTGGTACATCCTACTGGGTATAGTCTGGTACATCGTACAGGGTATGGTCTGGTACGTTCTACAGGGTATGCTCTGGTACATTCTACTGGGTATGGTCTGGTACATCCTACAGGACAGGGTATAGTCTGGTACATGCTACAGGATATAGTCTGGTACGTTCTAAAGGGTATGCTCTGGTACATCCTACTGGGTATGGTCTGGTACATCCTACAGGACAGGGTATGGTCTGGTACATCCTACAGGGTATGGTCTGGTACATCCTACAGGACAGGGTATGGTGTGGTACATCCTACAGGGTATGGTCTGGTACATCCTACAGGGTATGGTCTGGAACATCCTACAGGGTATGGTCTGGTACATCCTACAGGGTATAGTCTGGTACATCCTACAGGGTATAGTCTGGTACATCCTACAGGGTATGGTCTGGTACATCCTACAGGACAGGGTATGGTGTGGCACATCCTACAGGGTATGGTCTGGTACATCCTACAGGGTATGGTCTGGTACATCCTACAGGGTATGGTCTGGTACATCCTACAGGACAGGGTATGGTATGGTACATCCTACAGGGTATGGTCTGGTACATCCTACAGGGTATGGTCTGGTACATCCTACAGGGTATGGTCTGGTACATCCTACAGGGTATGGTCTGGTACATCCTACAGGGTATAGTCTGGTACATCCTACAGGACAGGGTATGGTCTGGTACATCCTACAGGACAGGGTATGGTCTGGTACATCCTACAGGACAGGGTATGGTCTGGTACATCCTACAGGACAGGGTATAGTCTGGTACATGCTACAGGATATAGTCTGGTACATCCTACAGGGTATAATCTGATACATCCTACAGGATATGGTCTGGTACATCCTAGAGGGCATGGTCTGGTACATCCTACAGGGTATAGTCTGGTACATCCTACAGGACAGGGTATG